>NC_065449.1:183142822-183445853 GCF_917563875.1 Diabrotica virgifera virgifera | reverse complement strand
AAGTAATATATTTTACAATTTGTTTGCCTTTTTAAGTCTTTAACTGAAGAGGTTGAGGAGTGGAGAGCTGTTTGTCTCGAGTTGGTCATTCAGAATTATATCTGTATTTTTCAATTTATTAATTTCCATTGATTCTAAAAGTGATAGCTTAAGGCCTTTATTTTGAATATGTAGAATTTGAAACTCTTCATTGAAAGAATGATTATGATCTAGAAGGTGAAGTGCGTATGTAGAAGTGTCCTTCTACATATGTTCTTCTACATACGCACTTCACCTTCTAGATCATAATCATTCTTTCAATGAAGAGTTTCAAATTCTACATATTCAAAATAAAGGCCTTAAGCTATCACTTTTGGAATCAATGGAAATTAATAAATTGAAAAATACAGATATAATTCTGAATGACCAACTCGAGACAAACAGCTCCCCACTCCTCAACCTCTTCAGTTAAAGACTTAAAAAGGCAAACACATTGTAAAATATATCACTTGAGAAAGGCACTTTGCCGAAACAGCTGTAGTAATAACATAGTTGTAATAAATTTTGTGGAAGTATAGAAAAACAAACGTTTTTCAGTGTTTTATTGTGAGATAAAATGAACTTCCATCAAGTAACGGTCGAATCCATCAATGTATTTTAAATGTTTGAGCGCTTAGTGACTTTTTACAAACAATATCTAGAGTTTTTAAAATGCTCAAGAAATTTTACGCTATCCAAAAATATTTTTTCTACGAGCGTGCAAAAATGTCTACTTTCGCGCAAGCATTTTAGTTTAGAAAGTTTCACTTTTCCGCACGCGTGTTACTTTTCCGCACGCGTGTTACTTTTCCGCACGCGGTTTTTACTTTTCCGCACGCGTGTTAATTTAGATATGTTAATATGGCCTTAAAGTAATTATAATACATGCAATAAACTAATATTTAGGTATTATTTACTAATTTATTTCAAATATATCTTATTGTGTTCCTGTTTTAATGAAATTCGATGAAATAAAATTATTTTGACATAATATTCGAAAGTTAAATCAGTAGACAATAACAGTAGTTTTGAATCATCGTCATGGAAACCAAGATCGCCGTCGTGCTAACCCATTATATTAAAAGTTTAGTTTTTGACAACCTTGTCAAACAATTAATTTGTGTATGTATTTTCACTAGTAATACCACTAGAGGTCAAATTATTTCCGGAAATTTTTTGAGATCATGAATATTTTGAAAATTTCCCGAGTCGCAGACGAGGGAAATTTTCTAAAAATATTCATGATCAAAAAAAAATTTCCGGATATTAATTTGACTTCGCGTGGTATTCGGTAAGAAAATTCCACACCAAATTTGCATTTGAAAATCCAAAGCTGCATGAACAGATTAATAGCGCGCCATAGCTTTGTCAGCAATTATTTAGGCTTTCAAATTCGTAATTTCTACTCATTGTAGTTGCATGGGAATACCATTTCAAGATAGAAAATAGTATATTCTTCAATTTTACATAAGTTTTGAGTAACTACAAGTGATAGAAAATTATTTTTTGGCGTTTTATTTTAAATTATGTAAACAAATAAAAACCAGTCTGTCAAAAATGTTCTGTTATTGTAAACGTCAAAAAATTTCCACTATAATACGCTGTTGGTTACCCCACGAGCAAAAAATTTCCGATAAGATACCTCCGTTGCCATGGTGATCTGTCAAAATAACGTATTTTGATTGGTTCAAAAGTACAGATGTGGAATTTTCATATTAATTAAATTAATTGATTAAGATTTGGTAATTTTTTAAAGACTCTTAGAAAAAATATTGTTCCTAACTCTTGCAGAAAGTCTCTTTTCCGCACTCGACTGCTTGCCGAACTCCCGCTTCGCGTCTTTCGGCAAACTGCAGTCGCGTGCGGAAAAGAATGACTTTCTGCACTTGTTAGGAAAATAACTATTTTATCATTTATTAATTTTTTTCGCACAATAATTAAATACCACTTTTTGTTTAATTAATTATATCTGGATGTAACTTTCTTAAACAAGATAAATAGTTATTTCTTTCTATCTAAAATATGTGGAATTTGTCGCTTGGTCATAATTTACCTGCCGTTTTTTTAATGTTTTTGTTGCTTAGATATATTTCTTTAAAAAAGAAGTTTTAAAAGGAAGCTTATCATTTTTGCACGTAAACTGTTCCGCCGTTTATAACGCATCCATATCATAGTTTGATTTGTAGTTAATAACAGAATATCGGTCAGTGTGCTCCGAATTGTAGAATAGTTGTTGAAATCTATAATTTTTATTATTGTGTATTACTTATTATAACTCATTTTTGGATCAACGTAATCGTATATTTTTATTAATATAATCATCATCATCATCAGCCTCTCTCAATCCACTGCTGGACATAGGCCTCCCCTGTTTGTCTCCAAAGTGTTCTATTTTGTGCTTTTTGTATCCAGTTTTTTGTTGTCTTTCGTAAGTCGTCTTGCCATCGTATTGGTGATCTTGCTCTGGTATTAATATAATGGATAGTAGAAAACGAATACATGATATCCTAAACCTAGCTTTGGCAAGCGCAGGGGCATCTACCAAAGATTTACTTTTGGTAAATAGTGTAGCAGTATGCCAAGAAATCAGTACATATTTCAAATAAGAAATTTATACATTTTTCACTGATCATGTTGAGTAAGGATAAAGTCGAAACGATTCAAAGTAAGGCCTGTTATTAATATGATAATTACTGTTAATTATATTTTTTAGTTTTCTAGTTCAACCATTTTACCTGTTACAAAACATGATTGGTTTTCGATTAGGCTATATTTCTTAAAATACAGTCAAAAATTTATCAGGTTTATTCAACTTTACCAGTTCCGATAATAAAAATCAGCCACCTTCAGTAGTCCATTCTTTCACGGTTTTTGCTCTAAATTTTAAAGAACCGCTTGGATTGACATGAAATTTGGCATACGCATAGCTTGTATGTCAAAGAAAAAAAGTGATATTGTGCCGATGGGGTGACTGATTGTTGCCCTGGGGGTGTCTTTCACCCCCTCTTTTGGGTGAAAATGGAGCTTCGCAGGACACAATGCCCGACTGAAGGATAAAAGATGGAATCACGAAATACAACAATGGAGACCGTGGCTAGGAAAAAGAAGTAGAGGAAGGCCACAAATGAGATGGGCCGATGACATAAAGAAGTTTGGAGGACACAACTGGAAACAGGTGGCGCAAAATAGACAACAGTGGATTGAATTGGGGGAGGCCTATGTCCAAAGTTGGATTACTGAAGACTGAAGAAGAAGAGAAGAATTACAGTAAATACATACGCCGAGAGATAGCAAGAGGAGTAACTAAAGACATTAGAAGAGAATATTACGTATTGTGTATAAACGAATGAACACTAAATCGAAAAAAAAGAATGGAATAAACATATAAGCAAAATGGGGGCGACACGTACGGTCAAATAGTAAGAGATAAATCAATACAAGAAGTATCGGTTGACCTCGCAAAAGATGGAGTGACAACCTTCCATAAAGGTATCAATCCGCCAATGAACAAGTAGAATTGCTTATAGAGGAAAAGAACAAGCAGAAGAAGAGGAAGACGAAGAAGAAGAAGAATATTATTAAATAACCATTTACAAATTTTAAATAATTACATGCAACTCGTTATAAACAATGATTCAGATAGACAACATTTCAAAAGAACTCATTCCATATTTGTAAGAACCGTTGCAACTCTGTAATTTAAGCCCCAGATAAGGTCTGCATCCCTTCTCTGCATTGTTATATTCTATAAAAGTAGGTTTTGGTCTTTATTTAAATAATCATGTAATTAACCAATTTAGTCTTCCAAATCTATACAAACTGACAATATAATAAATTTCCCAAAGGCTACACCCACACGCGCATCCGTATTATTTAATAGCTAGTGTAGTCTAATTTGAGCCCAGTTGGGGCCTATCAAAATTATAGAATCTTTTCTTTCCCAGTCGTTACCGCTGTAAATGTCGAAAAGTTTATCTTTTATCTAACTTTCGGATTTGACGTCAAAGATGATGCCTGCGAAAAATTACATTTCAATTAATTTTGTGAGATAATGGGATATTTAAGAGTTGTGCAAGACGGGTATATTATAAATTTGACGTGGGTATACATACAGCTATTTAACTGTATTGCAATGATATAATGTGCAAAATTTACATTGCAAATGTTATGAAATGTAAAAGTAACTGCATTTTACTAAACAATATAATAATAATTTTTAAATTATTATTTTTTTATTACTGTCCGTCTTTATTGTAATGAAAAGGAAAAAAGATATACACGAGTAAAATAAATGCTCACAATTCTTAGATGAATAAAACTAACAAGTATGGCATGTAAAGAAAAATATCAATCTAAAAATTAGTACGGGATGGGAATAAGTCAGCTCGCACATAGCAAAAATTAGTTATTGAAGGAAGTGAAGAAAAGTATATTAAAGTTCGACACAAATGTCATCTTCAGAGCTAATGCTCAAAGTATAAAAAAGTACCACTACTTAAAGTTGTGTGTGCCAACTGAGTCAGTCAACTGCTAGACATCACTTGAAATGGTTGGGTGATACCTACCCATTACCATGCACAAAATTTTATATGTTGTAACGTTTAAGTGGTTGTTTTTTTAATGTTTTACAATTATTAATGAGTTAATTAATTTTTTCATATCCGGAGTTTTCATTTTCCATCACAGCAGGCAAAATTTCTTAATATGATGCACACACACACACAACTCCAAATAGTGGTACTTTAAATATGTTTACACACTTTAATATACTTTTCTTCACTTCATTCATTCAAGTGTGTACAAAAGTTATCAGTCTTTTAACTAAAAAGTCTTCATCATCATCTTGGTGCTACAGCACTTAGAATTTCTCTCTTAGTTTTGCAGATGGTCAGGTTGTGATAGCTCAGGATGCTTTCGATCTAGAAATTATGATGAGAAGGTTGTATCATAAGTACCAAAAGTGGGGACTGCAAGTGAGTCTAACAAAACAGAGTATTTGGTAGTAAACAGCGAGGCTCGGTTTCAAGTCCTTGTCAATGATGACGTTAACATTAATCAGGTGGAAACATGCATTGTTTGACAAGAACGGATTGGGGGGAGCAGAAATAAAGCAGGAAATCTGGAAAGGCAGGCAATATGTGGGAAGTTTGCAATCATTTTGGTGGGATAATAATATTTCAAATAAAAAAAAGAAAACTGTGGGCAGAGCAATAGTGGAGTCGGTATTGTGTTATGGCTCGTAAGTATGAACTCTCAACCCAGATCTAAAAATAAGGCTACTAGCCGTAGAAATGAACTAGGTATATAAGAAGAAGCAAATGGACTATACGCCAAAATTTCAAGATGGAAATGAAAACTAACGAAGAAGTAAGAAGAAGAATGAACACCTATTAAGAATGCCTGAAGAACGTTGGCCTAAACAAATTAATATTTCAGTGGAGACCACCAGGAAGAAAAAAAGCGGGGTAGACCACGAAGGTCGTGGAGTGAGAGCGTCAGGAGATCAATGCATGACCGCAATTTACAAGAAGACGATGTTTTGGACAAAGAGATTTGGCCAAGGATGACGGGAATACGGCAAGATGCTGTTAAAAATTGAATAATTACTGTAACATAATTTTACCCGTAAATAGACATACTTCAAATTTTCATCAAAATTATAATAATACATTTAATTTTTGCATAAAGTAATAAATCCATCATTTTTTAGATATTTATTAACATTACTCTTTTATTAAAATTTCGAGAGAATTTACTTGACATTTACAAAAAAAAAAATAATATAAATCTCTAAGCGAGCATAACATCGCGAAAGCTGCATAAAAAGGTCAAGGTGAAACTACACCTACGCACTTAGCTTATAATTTCATAATACAGGATTTACCGTACGTAAAATTCCCGTAAAACAATTATGAAGGTCGCCGCGTTATTCATCAAGATCACCGTTAACAATTGTTTGCTACTGTAAAAATACGCATAAGCCACATGTACACAACAGTGATGTTTTATGATTTTATTGCATAATATGATTCATGCGTTAATTGTTTGTTGGAGTAACAATAATTAATAATTCATTTTGTTATTTGGTAACACCTGAAGTTAAAAATAAAAAACAAAACAACAATTAAAATTATGCTAGGAGAATAAGATACGATAGTTTTATCAACATTAATGTCACAAGAGAGTGAGAATAAATTGACAATAATGCGACAATTTTTCGAAAATTTAATGCCTGGCAATAGATACGAGAGCTCATAGGGCTATCTTGATTGTTAACTGCTTCTTTTAGTATTTGCTTCATCTTGGCGTGCTGTACTCGATCAAACACTGTCCTGTAATCCAGCGTTTCCCAACCGGTGGTTCGCGACCCACTAGTGGGTCGCCGGCGGATTTCAGGTAGGTCGCAGCGTGGCTCTTACAGTAGTTGAGCAGCGTATAGACCGGTTTTCTCCCAGGTGCCAGTCCAACCGGTTTTCCCCTACTCGCTCTCTTACTCGAACCCAAAGACTCGGTTCTTGTTCTCAGTTCTCACTCAATCTGGCTCTGGTTACTCTTTCTGGCGTTGTTTTAGTTTAAAAGTAGGTTTCACTACTTTTATACTATTTAACGATGGAAAACTGGCTAAAAAGTGGGTCTTCTGTAAAGAGACAACTGCAATCTACTGGCGAAGGTGAGATTAATCGTCCATTTGCTAGCAAAAACGCTAAAGTGCCGCCAGTCTTTGCAAATGTTAAGAAAGGGAAGAAAATGTTACAAAAATATTTTCTTGAATACTTTCAACATGGATTCACGTTTATAGGCATGGAAGAAGAACCTACATATACCCCAATGTAGCCTTTTGTTTCGAAACCTTGGCCAACGAAATATGAAGCGTTCAAAACTTCATTTCAACCACATTCCAACTAAACATCCAGAAACCTTAAATAAACCTTTGATGTTTTTCCAAAGAACTGATCGGGTCGATCGAATATGAAAAATGTGGCGTGCGTCGGGCCAAGGTAATAAATAAAATTACCATGGCCTCTTACGTCTTGGCTAATAGCAAAAAATAGTGCTCCGCATATAGCAGGCGAGAACATTATTTTGCCCGGGCAGAAGTAATTTAGTCACTTCTGTTTGACGAAAAGCAAATCAACAGATATATTAAATACCCCTATCCAACACTACAATGAAACGTAGAATCGAGGAAATGTCTGTTAACGTAATAATAATATAAAGGAGAATTTAATATCTGCTATGAAAAAAACTGACTTTTATTTTTTACAATTAGACGAAAATACTTATATTGCTAATAAAGTTATTTTAGTTATGCTTAGTAAGTTTTAATTTCAATACATGAGTTGAAGAAGAAATGTTATTTTGCCACACACTAAACACCACTACAACTCGCCAAGACATTTTCGATTCCTTGGATAGTTTTATTCGCGAAAATGGAACTAGTTGGTCCAAATGCGTCGGGCTTACAATCAATGGAGGTGAGGGATGGGTCGCGAATTTGAAAAAACAGGAGAAAATGGGTTGCCAAACATAAAAGGTTGGGAACCACTGTCTCGTAATGAATCAGGAATGCGTATACGTCACGATTGACATCCTTACACGTCTGGAATAAGAATTCTCTTATAAATGATCTTTAGGAAAAATTTTATAAGATGACTCATGTCATGAGGCTTATGGTACGGTATTCTTCGCTTTTTGGTTCCTGTTTATTTGGAAGGGCAATATACTCATATATTATGTTGTATCTTTGTTATTGATTCGTTGTCCATTATTTTGAGTAGTTCTGCTTGTATATTATCGAAGCCTTTTGCTTTGCTATCCTTTAGCTGTGGTATTTCTGATCACCACGATATAAATATATAGTGATGAGCGCGCTAATAACCGGCAAAATAGCACAAAAGGTGGAAAGCGTATTAAGTTGTGAGATAAAAAGAAATGAAACTAGTCAAGCTGGGAAATTTAGCGATATTAACATATAAATTCACATTATATTGATTGTTTCCCACCTTTTCACGTATCAGAGGAGTATGTCAACTAAAACTGTCACTGTGACAGTGGCAGTTGCTTAACTCGTCCGATACGTCTAAAGGTGGGAAACAATCAATATAATTTTTAGGTTAATATCGCTAAATTTCCCAGCTTGACTAGTTTAATTCCTTTTTATCTCACAACTTAATACGTTTTCCATCTTTTGCGCTATTTTGCCGGTTATTAGCACGGTCATAACTGTATATTGACTGTAGGTATTATATATTATTTAAATATTAATATTTAAATATTTACTGTAGATAGAACTTGCAGATTCCTGAAAATTGGATAATTACGTTCATAATGTATAACCAGTTATCAAAATTCGATAAATGAAATGGTAATTGTAATGAATCAAACAGTCTTAAAAAAGTCTTATCGCCGACGAAAGTTTGGCTCACATGTTTTTGGTTTAATTAGAAATTATACGAATGATGACAATTTGCAAAGATCCAACAAACGGACTGTAACTTAAATATGATAGAAAAGCTAAATTCTAAATTTCCAATTTAACCAAGTAGCGCAACGGTGTAAGAATGGTGAAACATGGAATCAGTACAATCAGCTTATTACAGACAACTTATAACAAATAATTAAGCTGTCGCTCATTTGCTAAAAATCATTTGTTAAAAATCAGATAAGTGTGACCTATTGTTTATTATAAAGAAACAACACTAATCTGATTATTATCTGTATAGTTTTAGATGTCGATATAATTATATGCATATAAAAATATGCAGATAATCTATCGTTTTCTCGAAAATTATTCTGTTATGGCAATCTGAAGTTACTATCACCATCATACATTTTCACCTTAATTACATATCGATTAACAAAGACTTCTTGGTAGGTACCTTTTATATCTGCTCAATCAATTATTTCGCCAGTAAGCCACCGGCGGCGGTTATTATTTGATTATATGCGATTGTTAACATGTAATTATTCGTTTTGTTACGGCTACTCACTTCAGGTAACAAAGGAATGTTTTCAACACAGACAGCCATGTCTATTATATAATTTATATTGGAGACCATGTAATCGGAATAAAGGAAATATATTCTTATTCGGCTGCTGCAAAGATGATCTGCTTTTGATTACTTTCTATCTTTTGTTATTAAATCAAAAGCACAATCCTTTAGAAATTATTCTTGATAATTTATATATTGTATAATAAAAGATGAAATTTAGTTATTATTCATATCTAATCGATTTTGTTCTATAACAATAAATAAACCGTATAGACCTTTAAATAAGAGTAAGAATAAGAGTGAGAATTGAAAAATCACGTGCCAACTTCGTGAAAATGAGAAATATTTTATGCAGCAAAGATTTGACATCGGCTCTCAGACTAATACTAATTAAATGTTATGTACACACTGTGTTTTGCTACGGAACAGAATCATGGACATTAAATCAAAATGCGATAAATCGACTTAACGCGTTTGAAATGTGGACATTTAGAAGATTGTTAAGGATTTCATGGGTAGAGTCACGAATATAGAAGTGTTAAGGAGAATTGGCAGATTGAGGGAAATTTAAAACACAATAAAAGAGAGGAAATTGAAATATCTCGGACATGTGATGAGAGGCGAAAGATATAACATGTTGAGACTTATAATTCAAGGAAAAATAGAAGGTAGGAGAAGCGTAGGAAGAAGACGTGTTTCCTAATTGAGAAACCTGAAAGAATGGTTTGCAACTGTTCAAGTTCAAGTTCAACTTCAAGGCAACTGTTTAGAGCAGCTGCCTCGAAGGTCAAAATAGCCAAGATGACTGCCAATATTGGTCGCGGAGATATCACTTAAAGGAGAAAAGATATACCTTTAGATGAAGTTAGTTTTCAATCCTAATAGCAAAATTAATAATATTGAAAATATTAAAAATATTACTAAAAGATTTTTAAATTGAAAACTTATTGGTACATTTCCCTGGTGACACCTCCAAGGCTTCTGCAATTTGCAAGCCAAATGCTGCAGTGAAGACAAAGGGAAGGAATTCTACACTATGCAATTCAACATCCCCCGTCTGCAGCTCGGTAAAGTTCCAACAGAAAATGCACCTGGTTACTCTACGGAGTAATACGACTATAAAATAAAAATGTATGCCATTTTTATTCAGTTGCAATGCGAAAGCAAAACAATCTTACTTTTCAATTAGAATACGGAGCGCAGTCCAGTCCTCTGAATCGCGATTTTCGGCTCTTATTGGAGCCTCATCGGAAAGAACGTAGGCACTGTTCTCCATACCCTAATTGACTAGCGTCGAGAATTTTTCCCACCCATTGACACCGAAGTGAAGGTATTAGGTGACTAGCGTCATCTGGCAATTAAAAGATGAAGTTAGTTTTCAATCCTAATAGCAAAATTAATGAATTGCATAGTGTAGATTCCCTTCCCTTTGTCTTCACTGCAGCATCCATTTGGCTTGCAAATTGTAGAAGCCTTGGAGGTGTCACCAGGGAAATGTACCAATAAGTTTTCAATTTAAAAATCTTTTAGTAATATTTTTAATATTTTCAATATTATTAATTTTGCTATTAGGATTGAAAACTAACTTCATCTTTCAATTGCCAGATGACGCTAGTCACCTAATACCTTCACTTCGGTTGCAATGGGTGGGAAAAACTCTCGACGCTAGTCAATTAGGGTATGGAGAACAGTGCCTACGTTCTTTCCGATGAGGCTCCAATAAAAGCCGAAAATCGCGATTCAGAGGACTGGACTGCGCTCCGTATTCTAATTTAAAAGTAAGATTGTTTTGCCTTCGCATTGCAACTGAATAAAAATGATATACATTTTTATTTTATAGTCGTATTACTCCGTAGAGTAACCAGGTGCATTTTCCGTTGGAACTTTACCGAGCTGCAGATTGGGGATGTGAATTGCATAGTGTAGAATTCCTTCCCTTTGTCTTCACTGCAGCATCCATTTGGCTTGCAAATTGTAGAAGCCTTGGAGGTGTCACCAGGGAAATATACCAATAAGTTTTCAATTTAAAAATCCTTTAGTAATATTTTTAATATTTTCAATACTATTAATTTTGCTATTAGGATTGAAAACTAACTTCATCTTTCAATTGCCAGACGACGCTAGTCACCTAATACCTTCACTTCGGTTGCAATGGGTGGGAAAAACTCTCGACGCTAGTCAATTAGGGTATGGAGAACATTGCCTACGTTCTTTCCGATGAGGCTCCAATAAGAGCCGAAAATCGCGATTCAGAGGACTGGACTGCGCTCCGTATTCTAATTTAAAAGTAAGATTGTTTTGCCTTCGCATTGCAACTGAATAAAAATGGTATACATTTTTATTTTATAGTCGTATTACTCCGTAGAGTAACCAGGTGCATTTTCCGTTGGAACTTTACCGAGCTGCAGACGGTGGATGTGAATTGCATAGTGTAGAATTCCTTTCCTTTGTCTTCACTGCAGCATCCATTTGGCTTGCAAATTGTAGAAGCCTTGGAGGTGTTACCAGGGAAATTTACCAATAAGTTTTCAATTTAAAAATCTCTTAGTAATATTTTTAATATTTTCAATATTATTAATTTTGCTATTAGGATTGAAAACTAACTTCATCTTTCAATTGCCAGATGACGCTAGTCACCTAATATCTTCACTTCGGTTGCAATGGGTGGGAAAAACTCTCGACGCTAGTCAATTAGGGTATGGAAAACAGTGCCTACGTTCTTTCCGATGAGGCTCCAATAAGAGCCGAAAATCGCGATTCAGAGGACTGGACTGCGCTCCGTATTCTAATTGAAAAGTAAGATTGTTTTGCCTTCGAATTGCAACTGAATAAAAATGGTATACATTTTTATTTTATTATATACCTTTAGCTTTAAAATGGAACATTGTAACGATACGAAAATACTTCATATTTTTTTTTATTTCCATCTTTAGCAAGAAACATTATTTTTCATTTCACCCTGTATATCATACGATTCTTAAATCCATTTAGGATGTGCGTCTTTCAAGAATTGTGGCGTTAGAATATATTCTACGCCTCGAATTTTTATTATAGTGAATTCATGTGTTTGTTTTCTTTACCCATCCTGAAGAACACTTGATTAAGTCTTAATTTATTTTCAAAAACGCCGTCCACACTCTCGCCGAAGTCGATCGAGGTTCAACAAGTACGAGAATGTAGACGGCCACCTTGTGCAACTTTGCCTAACTTCGTTCTACTTCCGAAATCTGTCGGTCTGGCGCGTCCGAATCAAAGGGATCTTTGTCGGTATCGCACCGCTTGAATGTGTTCCTCGCGAAGTAGAATGAGTGTGTAGAGAGACACTTCGGAAGTCGGTCAAATTTGGCGAAGTAACTTCGCCGAGAGTGTGGAGCCCGTTTAATAATTTAAGAAGAAACGAATCTATCTGTTTGTTTGAAGTTGTTTAGGCACTTAAGTATGTATATAATATTGAAAAGGACTTATGAGTATGTGTTTGTTTTTCTTTTAATTGAGTTGGCCCCATTTGGAATGAATAATTAGCTATCTTTGATTAAGCCGCAATGGAGATATCTTAGTGCGAAGTTAGAAATATAAACACTATATTTATTTTTCTAACTAATGATTATAATTTATTGGCATCTTAACACAGAGTTAGTGTATTGGTTTTTGATTAGTTAAATATTTTGTCACGAAAAGGAAAGAGCGTTCTATAACTTTTCTTTGATTGGTTAAAGGATCATGAGATAAGAACTGGGGGAGGAACGTGATTCTTTCTTGGGTCGGAAGCTATCAAGAGGAGTTTAAGATAGATCACTATCGATCTGACGAAAAAGTGAATAGGTCGATTCTTAGTTAACTGTGCAGTGTCTGGTGTGATGTCATCCATTTCACCAGGCATAATATGTTATATTTAGGTGCAATAGATTATCATCGAGTCCATCTTCGATGGTCGATAGTCACCATGGTAATATCTTGTTTTTCGGTGTGGAAAACACCTGCAGTTTCTTCGGCAAGCAGTTCATAGTTAAACAAATATCTCAAGCAGTTCTTATTAATAATCGTAGTGAAATGAAGTCGTTTTTTTACGTTACTACAAGTTAAGTTACTAAAACAAGTAATGCATTGCTGAACTTTTTAAACTACATACTATTGTATATTCAGAAATTGTACCATCAGTATTGTATTTTTGTGGTACCTACCAGTAAAGTGAAAAGTGCTACGACCGTAATATCTGGACTTAGCGTTGGAAGCTGCAGGACATTTCCAGAGACACAAAGGTACCTACTGAATATTGTAAATTTAGTTGTATTTGTGGATAATACCTCTTACAAAAAATGTAAAACCAGAAAGAGGTCCACATTAATTTCTTTTTTCAATCATTTTTTTTTTTTTGTTTAATAAATTGAATTCATTTGTAATAATGTTTGCTTGTTATCAATTATCCATCTCCCTTCTCTCTGGTCAACTGAGTAAGAAGTGATAAGGTATGTTTTATGTATCTTTATTATCTTTATTATATTATTATATGAATTTATATTTATCAGGAGATAATTATTTATATTTAATTATTTTTTATTAGATTTGTCTGTCTAAAGAGTTTTTCTTTGTGTTCCCTTTCAAAACTAAAAAACAAAGAGGCGCCCTTTCGGCGTTATATTGATTCATTATGTATTTATTTTCTTTTGTCCATTATGTCCTAGCTTAGCTCTAGTAGCTATTTTCCCTTTTATATTTTTGTCTATTATTTATCATATATTTCTCAGCTAATAAGAAAATGTAAAGAACCACACCCACATCTCTAACACCATAACGAATACATGAAGAGAAGTATCCATTCTCAAATGTGGTCTCGAGGTAAGGAAGTACAAAACTCAAAGAAGTACCACAAAATATATATATTAATAAAATGGTCATATAAAGACGCGTTTCGACTCTTCACGAGCCATCATCAGCTTAAAAATACAGGAGCAAAGACAAAACTGACCTACAATGTAAAATGGAAATTTTAAGCATGTGGTGGTAACGCCCACCTCAGTAAAGGAACTTACCAGACCAGGAAGGAGGAAGAATCTACTAGTTTACATTTTTATGGTTCTATAGACTTCATTATTAAAGTATTTTATTTTTATATGTTGTATTAACATTTAGTTAATTTGAATGTAAAAATTTTTTAAAAATTCTTTAAGACTTCCACATTGGGAGGAACCATCTTGCGAACAGATCTGATCTTGATCCCAATGTGGAAGTCTTAAAGAATTTTTTAAAAAATTTTACATTCAAATTAACTAAATGTTAATACAACATATAAAAAATAAAAAACTTTAATAATGAAGTCTATAGAACCATAAAAATGTAAACTAGTAGATTCTTCCTCCTTCCTGGTCTGGTAAGTTTTTTACTGAGGTGGGCGTTATCACCACATGCTTAAAATTTCCATTTTACATTGTAGGTCAGTTTTGTCTTTGCTCCTGTATTTTTAAGCTGATGATGGCTCGTGAAGAGCGGAAACGCGTCCTTATATGACCATTTTATTAAAATATATACATTTTGTGGTACTTCTTTGAGTTTTGTATTTCCTTATCATAACGAATAATAAATTCTGTATTTACTGATTGATATTAACTATCGATTATAATCCAATTACTTCTTTACGTTGTAAATATTACACGATAAGAATTAAATAATAAGTTTGAAACAATTTTTATTGCTCTTCTCCTTTCCTTTTTAAATTTCCGACCGAAACAGTAAGTCGTCCGCTAGATGGCGATACCAGCGAAACTCACAGATGATAGGCAATACTTTTCTCTTTTCGGCGAAATTTCCAACGAAAGTTGTACTAGTAATCCGCTAAGTAGATGGCGATACCAGCGAAGCACAGGGCATATACTGCTAAACAGTACAATGAAAGTATTTAAATAAAGGCAGGGACACAGGTGAAAATCAATTATGCTATCCAATTGGTGAAAGAATTTATTTGCAACTTAAGAAAGTTACATAACAGTATATTGTCGTGATTTTTGCGAACACCACTCGACAAATTGCAGCCTTTTGTCGTTATTATGAAAAAACTATTGTTTAAAATATTTTATTCTTTTATTACACGGTTATTATATAAAAGATATCGATTACTATACTGTTTTTAAAGGAACTTTCATAAAGTTTATACAAAAAATTAATAGCTGATTTTAATCAATTCTCCTACATTAAGTATGTTAACAAAGGAGTTTATAAAAAGATAATAATACAATGGTATCCCATTTTTTACTCAGCAGGTTGTATATTGTATTCCAAATTAACTAAGGTGCCGTACGAAGGAGTGCAGTAAAATATTAGAGTGTCTCTAAGTTAAAAGATGCAAATGTAATAAAATTAACATAGCTTTAACTAAAAAATATCGTATATGCAAATAATTTTTTTTTTAATTTCTTAACTTTTGATAAGCAGCAAAGGCTGAAACGGCTTTCTTGTGGTATATTTAAGTTAAATATTATGTTTATACAAGTACCAACACCATCCTCGGAATTTTCAACTAAAATCATGGCTATTTGCCTAAAAGATCGATGCCAAGTAATTCACCCATTAACTTAGAAATAGGCTTATAAATAAAATAATATTCTAATATGCTTTTCTAATTTGAACTTTCTAGTGAGGTCTTCAATTGAAAACTTGGAACTTTTAAGCAAATTGCTTTAAATAATTTTACGATCCTACTATTACCCATATGCTTTTCAATAGAGCAAAAGTAAAACTTGCAGAAAAGCTTTCTTATTCTCAACCATCAGTTCCTCCAAATACCACAAAAAAATAGCATGTTTTCTGCTTTACTCCTATCAGTGACATCTTCAAAAAAATATAAAAATCTTTTGCTTTTATACAATAATATATCAAAATATCTTTTTTCGACAACCGTGTTAAAATAGTTATGTATGAAACGGTTCGTGAAGTATGCTTTTTGCGAACGCACGCGATTTTTAGAGTACGAGCGACAAGGAAGCGAGTGCTATACATCGCGTAAATTCGCAAAAAGTTCTTCACGCACAGTTTCATACAATATTTTATCTACGATAAACAAATAAAAAAACTGTAACTTTTCGTCACTAAAATTCATTTCTATTCTACAATTTTTAGAACTTTGACATTTAAAAATCCTAACTACTTTCAAACCACAAAACTGTCAAACATTTTGTTGTAAGTCATTGCTCATATTGTCATCACCATGACAACGCCAAAGTTAAGAATATTTGATTATAATAAAGTGTGCCAAAAAACCCATTGAAAGTGTGCGAAAAAGTAAATGCTATTTAAAATACATTCTTACTTCACGCACACTTTAAACCCTTCACGCACTGCTATCTATAATGACAGTATTCACAAACTAAAAGCTTATACATAATATGACATAGAGTAGATAAATGCAATTTTTAGCACTCCATACGAGCATTAAAACTGCTACTTAAAGGCATTAGTGCTTTAAAACTTTTAAGGCACTGCAGTTCGTATTGACCGTATAGGCAATTTTGATGTAATGTCAAAAAAATATAAAAATGGAATGTCAGTCAAATTCAAGTAAAATTTTTTGTAGATATTGTCCTGTAATTACGTTTGTAGAAAAAATATTGTATGATATTCGTGTTAAAAAGTACATTTTTAAGGCGCTCATGTGAATTGCAGAACTCGCTATCGCTCATTCTGCAAACTTTCACATGCGTGCCTTAAACGTGTACTTTTAACACTTATATCATAAATAACTATTAAGTCACACAACATTTTAGAGCTCTTTTCAATTAACACCTAAGACAGTATGGACAGTCTGGTATAATACATAAATTGAGATGTGTTGATTTCAATATCGATACAGGTCCATCTATTTTACATGCCATTAGTAGGAAGAAAAACTTCTTGGAGTTGAACTTATTAGAATATTTGAAAATTACAAAGCAAATAAATGAAAACTCTCACTATCGTAATATCCAAGTTAATATAAACTGTACTTAAGTTAAACCAATTTTTAAAAATTTATTGCAGCTTCACCTCATAGAGACCTAGCTCGGTTGTATAGATTTATTACACTAAGTTTATATGTATCTATTAGTAGTTTTATTTATTTCACACTTTAACTAAATATTAACTGCAATCGTCAGTAACATTGAACTTGTTAGATAAGCTTGTTCGTGGTCAATTGATTTACAACTGGCGTAAATTACACTTACCATATATTTTTGTAATTTAGATATACCATTGCCATAGTTTGTACATTTTCAAAGCTCTCACGTTTTTCAGTTAGTTTTCAGTTTCAATTTTATATTTCAATGTCTGTTTTCTATGGTAATAGGCAACCAACCACTCTCAAGTAGATTGATATAGTCTAGTCCTTACATTCACATTTTGTGTCTACATTCAAAAATTAACATATATTCATCATTTCTTATTTCATCCTCTAACTTCTCTTATAGGGCTTTTCATCGATTTTCATTTTTTCGAGCTTCTGTCATATGTTGTATAATCTTTGTATAATATTAATATACATGGATTATAAGACTAATGACAGAAGCTCGAAACAAATGACTATGAATGAAAAGCTACTGGTCGGTTGTACTTGTGGACATTGTTCAGTTTGCCATGAGTATTTCAATTAGACCAGGGCTGATCGTGAAAAACGTCTATTTTTGGATGTGAGAGGTGGCATCCGGATTTTTGCAGATAAAGTTAGGTGACAACTTCAATAATAATAATTGACTTATGCTCCTTCTCAAATATACCCAGAACATTAATAAAAAAATAAAAATATTTAAAAACTTCAAAAAATATCGATTTTTTTCTACTTTCTTTGCTTATAACTTTAAAACGAATCATTTTGGAACAAAGTCGTACCAAAATAAAATAAAGATAATTTAATTTTGTATGATATACGACTGCTTAAAAATGTCTTAAAGTATTACCCTTTCTGCAATATAGCAATAAATACAAAATAACAGGGTAAAATAAGCTTGTTGTTATTCAAAGTTTTTTAACCACTTCAGTGGCACTTAGAACCTTAGTAATTCGCTTAGAAAATTCTTATAGCATACTTAAGCAGTCTACCAAATTTCATTAAAATCGACTTTTTGCATAGTAAATTTGCAATTTAAATTTTTTTTTAAAGTTCAAATTTTTTAAAAACTTTCTGAACAAAAAGTAGACCATTTAGAAGTTGGCTAATTTTTTTACATATAAAGAGGCGCTCTACCTATCTAACACATTTTACAGAATTAAAATCGGATTATTTAAGCGGCCTCAGCAATGTCTTAAAATTATAAACAGTTTTTTGGCTTATAAACAAAAAACTTTGTTTAACAATAAAATAATTAAAAATTAATTTTTATCACTGCAAATAATCAAAACCGGTATAATTTGACTTAAGCTTTCAAATGCTGTAAGCAGAAATGCTATTTTATTTTTGAATCAAAAGTTATTCGGGTTCAAAATTGCAATTTTTCAATTTTTTTACGATTTAAACGACAAAACTGATTTTTTTATAAGCCAAAAATTTTTTTTTAACTTTGAAACATTGGTGAGGCTGCCTAAATAATCCGATTTTAATTCTGTAAGGTGTATTAGATAGAGCGCCTGTTTATGTGTTAAAAAATTAGCAACTTTTAAATTGTCTATATTATTGTCTATCTAATATTATTATGCAAAATTTTAATGAAATTTGATGGACGGTTTACGTATGTTATAAGAATTTTTTAAGCGAATTACGAAGATACTAAGTACAACCAAAGTGGTTGAAAAACATTGAAGAAAAATAGGCTTTTTGCCTCCTTATTTTGTATTTATTGTTATTTTGCAGAAATGGTAATAATTTAAGACATTTTTAAACGACTTTTTAAACTGTAAGACTTTGTTCCAAAATAAATTGTTTTAAAGTTATAAGCAAAGAAATTCGAAAAAATTCGATGTTTGTCGAAATGTTTAAATATTTTAATTTTTTTAATAAGGTTCCGGTCATATTTGAGAAGGAGCATAAGTCAATTATAATTATTGAAAAATATAAAGGCAGTTTCTGTTTTTATTTGATTCAGAATTGGACCACCATCTCCATATAGCCATTTCAGCATCTATGCATCCTCAGTGAAGCTATGCAGTTACAACTCTGAAACAAATATCAACAATCCTGCCTATTTAAGGGAAAACATCGCGATGCAATGTTTCCACCTTTTGAGACGCAAAACAGCGATATCTCTCGTAATACGAGGAAGACGAAAAGCCCTATATACAAAGTTTGCTACTTTTATACAATTAAAATAATTGAAATAAAAATAATAAACAATATTTTAAATTAAAGACTTTTTGTTAAGAAACTGATTTCTGGCTGCATCCTGTATCTCCGGCTATTACAATATATAAGCACATGAGACGACGAATATAGAAGAAAGCAAATAAAGGACACTTTGGCCACGTATTTACCTTCTTTTCGTCTAGGAAATATTATTCTTATATTATTCTTATAATTATAGCAGTTGTCACCTAACTTTATCTGCAAAAATCTGAATGCCGCCTCTTACATCCACCTCAAAACAGATCCTCTCTGGTCTAAATTTGCAGTTGACTTTTGTGATCACTGTCCGTAATTTTAGACAAAGTCGTCTTAGTTGACATATACCAAATATACTTTAAATTATTCCGTCAAATTTGAATGACCATTCTGTCTCCTACCATTTCTCATAATGTAGTCTCCATAATAATTATTTTAAACTATTTACCCTTTTGTCTGCTGTCTGTCATTTGTATAATTCTGTGTGAATTATGCGAACATTCTTGGATATGCCGGATCAGCTGAGAATTTTTGTCGTAGTTACTTTTTCGTTCACTACAAAAGCGTTGTTTCTGGATTATTTCAGATGCCCCTGCTAATGCTTTGAGAGCGAAAGTACTTGGGCAAGATTTAATAAAGAACTTGACTCGATATCTAACTTTTATTTATAAAAAAATTGGAAAAACAACTGCCAAACAACTGTTGGTTATAATAGCAGGTCACTATTTTAAAACAATTTTTTTTTTTTGGAAACATCACATAATTATAAAATGTAATTTTAATTTTCATCACAACCAATTATTGTGGTTTAATCGAATTAAGATAATACAATCCTCAAAAAAATCTTAAGATGTCTTTCTTGTGCTCGCGCATCCAAAATTTCAGGAGCAATAGCATGATTAGGTTAAGATTAGGATTAGTGATCAAGACTTTTTTAGTATTTTTTTTGTGGGTGCCACGGCCAAAAGTTGCTTGCTTCTTTTGCGTAAATATTAACCACCCCTAACCGCTAACCATTACCGATTGTATTGGATGTTTCTTCTTCTTCAGGTACCTTCTCCATTACTGAAGATTGGTGATAATTACAACAAATTGGTCTCTATCTTGAGCTGTTCTTAATAATGTCCAATGAATGTTTAAAGTAAAGTAAATAAATTATTTTATAGAAATGCCAATTTTTTCCTTTTTTCAGAAAACGATATATAAATTTTGATTGCTATACCTAATCTCATACTTGAAAAATTTTAAACTGTAAAACAAACACCAGATTTTTGCGCAGTACCACTGCAGACAGGGCCGCGCCGTCCACGTGGCACACAGGCGCCAGCAATTAAAGGGCACCTCAACAGTTTTCACAAGAATTTTACTCGGATCAAAATAACGTTTACCCATTTTTTTCAGCTTCTAAAATACCTAAACATTTCAGATATCATAAAACAACACTTTGCAAGTCTGGCTTTAATGCATTTATCTTATACACGCTGGTCCGGCAGAATTGATGTTTTAAAGCCATTATCCAAACTTTGTCAGAAATTTATAGTAATATAACGCATTAGGATAAATATCGTGATTGAAATTATCAAGCTAGATGTTTAGGAGATAAAATATCAACATTTACATTCATATGCTCAGTTGTTCAGTCTACATACCTATGGTATAAAGTTCTGATTAAAGTTAACTTCGTTAGCAAAATTTTTCAATCAAAAACAATGAATATGCAGCTGGCTTTAAATGCTTTACAAGAGATAAAACAAATGTTGCTAGAGTTTCGTACAGATATCAAATTTAATAATGTTATTGCTACAGCAAATGAAACTGCAGAGAAACTGGATTTGGAGCCCAGTTATCAACCAGTCAAACAGTTACGGCTTCGGAAAAAAACTGACAGTTCGATTACAAATATCAAGACGAACCGATTTTGGATCCTAAAATGTCATACAAAGTTAATTTCTTTCATTGTATTCTCGAGCAAGTATTAATTTGGAAATTTGGAAAAAAAACTGAGATTTAGTGATCATCTACATATTATGAATGAAGACGATTTGCCTTTGTTAAAAGAATTAAATAATGATATTTGTAAAATTTTAAAATATATGTTTTTAAAGGAATTAACTGTTTTTTTTTCTTGATGTGCCTATCCGTGACGAATGTTGGCGATCATCATGGCAATCTTTATCTTAGCTATATACTCGCTATGCAGAGCGGAAAAGCTGCACAGATGTTGTGTTGAACCAGGTTCTGAGGTATTTTAACCAGGATGTTTTTTTCTTGCTGGACCTCGCTTTAAAAAAATTTTTCCTTGCACGATGGCTTGTAGTGGGGCATATCTGGATTAATTTTGTATAATGTGTACAAAGTATTCTAACTTCGAGATTTGATGATGGTCAGTACCTTTCGGTTCTTCTTAATTTTTCTGAGGACTTTCTCATTTATGACCCGGTCAGTCCACGGGATTTTAAGAATTCTACGGTATAGCCACATATCTTCGTTCAAGGTCCACGATTAAATACCTTAAAAAAGCACAAGGAAGATGTAGCATCGCAGCATTCTTACTTTTATACCAAGAGAGAGGTTGTGACTCTTGAAGAAGGCCCCCGTACGGTTGAATGTGGATTTAGCTTTTTTAATGCGCGCTCTTATTTCTTGGTTGTTAGTCCATTCTTCATTTATTATGGTGCCGAGGTAGTTGTGTGCGTCACTCTTTCTACAGGGGTTTGGTTGATTTAGAGTTGCCCTTCTGTTATCTTTTTCTTGCTAATGATCATAAGCTTTGTCTTCATTACGTTTATATTGAGTACGTATTATCAACTGTAACATGTGATTTTGTTCATAAGGACTTGTAGGTATTCTATATTGTCCGCAAATATTATGGTGTCATCTGCATACCTGATGTTATTTAGCAGGTAACCGTTTAGTAGAATTCCTTTTTCGGTTTCGTTCAAAGCTTCGATAAATATTCTTTCACAGTAGAGATTGAAAATTAGAGTGTATAAAATACAGCCCTGCCTTGCCTCACTCAACGCATGATGTTCACGTATTCGATGTGTTCACCTTCAACCCTGAGATTTGCAGTCTGATTCCAGTAAGTGCTAGAAGGCGCTAAAAGTGATTTTTTTTTCTGAAATAGATATTTATTTTCAAGTTTACCTGTATCTTTAGTTATTTATGTTGTTACGCCAAATATTTATTTTTACTTAATTATTTTAACTTAGTTTTTTTTTCCTGATGCATATATGAGAATTTTTAGTTATTTTTGTTTGGTTACAATAAATAATTGTTTATTTTCACATTATTTAATTAATGAGACGATTTTTAAAAAAATGCGTATTTTTGGGCGCCATTAAATGTTTTGCACACAGACGCTAACACTTGCTGGCGCGGCACTGACTGCAGACGCGCTACTGTGCAACAGATACAGAAAACCTGATATCGGATATAGGGTGAATAATACAACTGTGTGGGGGAGTATTATGAAATAACAAGTATTAAACAAGCGCTCTTTACGAAAGAAAAACTGCAAATTCTGGGGACGCTGTGTCGATTTGACGTGAATCACCTTATCGAAAAATCCTTCGTATAGTAAGGGAGCTAAAGCTGTTTAAAGGGTGCACATTAACATGGCTTTAATTCACATATCTTCAAAACGATTGTCTTTTATGTGGTAGCAATATTTGCATTAATTAAGCGGAATGTACCCAATAGTTTGGCGGTAAAAGTGCAATTAAAAAAATGTGTCATTTTTGGTCGACTGCTTTCGGAGGGGTGTAGGACAATTTTATTTATAACATTTTAGGTTTCAAAATTTCATTATTTTGACATATTTAACAAATCTAGATTTTCTTTAACTACGATGACGCTCTTGTCTGAAGTTCTCATGACACACCATTTACGAGAAAAATTTATTTGTATTTTTATGTATCAATGTATATGTTTCCATTTATTAACAAATTTATTTCTAATTGTGAAAGATGATCATGGAAAATAGGCAAAATATAACAGTTGTATTGATATCGAACTACATATTATACAAACATTCTTTTAGGAGTATTTTCAATATTTAAAATAATATCTTAACGTTTAAATGATTGGGCAATTCTGTAGGTTCTACAGATTATCAGTAGGACTACCCATCTATACATTTAAGCTGAAGTTTCCTTGTTGATTATTACCTTATGTAGAATATTTTACAAGTATGAGAGAATTCTGACCAACACAGGAATAATAATGTAGGTACATTATGCATTTCACAAAGTATCTTTTGTAAAAGTGGCTTCGTCTCAAAATAAAATATGCAAAACGTCTTGGTTTAATTTTAAAGCTAACTATATTCATGACCAATCTTCACCATTTTTTTTGAGAATTAATTTTTTACAAAACAATAAAATATCTACCAATAACAACACTAAATACGTTTGTTTTCTATACTTCCACAAAATTTATTACAACTATGTGACTACAGCTGTTTCGGCATAGTGCCTTTCTCAAGTGATTTAGATTACTATGGGTTTGCCTTTTTAAAGTCTTTAACTGAAGAGGTTGAGGAGTGGGGAGCTGTTTGTCTCGAGTTGGTCATTCAGAATTATATCTGTATTTTTCAATTTATTAACTTTCATAGATTCTAATAAAGATAGCTTAAGGCATTTATTTTGGATATGCAGGATTTAAAACTGTTCATTAAAAGAATGATTATGATCTAGAAGGTGAAGTGCGTATGTAGAAGTGTCTGTTTTTCTATTGTTGAAAGCACTTTTGTGTTCTGCTCTCCGTTTGTCAAAGGTTCTGCCAGTTTGACCGATGTAAGTTTTCGGACAGTCACCACAAGTTAGTTTGTAAACACCACTCTGTAGTTGTTTTCTCTTTCGGCTCTCATTGTTCTTAAGAGGATCGGTACGTATTTTCGGCTGCAATGCTATTCAAATGGGGATTTATTTTTTTCGAATCCTGAGAAAACTAATAAGTATTTTTGAAAAATTTAAACGCAGAATGAAAGATTACGTTATTAGCGAGGGCCGACAGTCCCTGAGAACTTCTATAATGTTTATTTTAATAAGTTAGAGGGGTGAAAAACTAAGAGAAAATTTAGTGTGATTTTTAATTTCAAATATCTCATTCAAAATAAACTTTTTATTTATTCTAAGGGACTTTCGGCCCTCGGTTATAATTTAGTCTTTCATTCTGCGTTTAAATTTTTCAAAAATATTTATTGGTTTTTTCAGGATTCGCAAAAATGAACACAATGCCGTGGTAATATTTTCCAAATCTGTCTTTGTCTTACAACGCACTCAGCCGAATATAATATTGTCAGCATATATTGTCAGTCAGACACTGACAATCAGTGACAATTTTAAATACTTGACATTGCATCGGGAATATTTTGAGAAATTGATTAAATATTATTGATATATAGTGTATTTGATAAATAATTGATTTAAGACGTGAACTTAATAAAAAGTTATTTATTGTGTATTATTTGTGGAAGATCCAAGCAGAGAATACATCAGATATATCCTGTGATCCAAGTATTTTGTTGTTAGAGATGTTCAAAATTGTAAGCGTTCCATAATAACAATATATTATTAAAAAATCACTTTAACACTTTTCCTCTTTTCTCGATTGAGTATTAGTTTTTGTTGTACAAATAAATTATTGCAATCACTGAATACATAGTTAGTGAAAAAATTTTCACATTTATTAACTGAATTAATAATTTGCAATTATAAAAATAACAGTTATCCAAGAACATTCAAAAGCCATCTCTTTAAATTAATTATGGCATTTTCAAGTAGAATGACATTCTAGTAATGTTTACATATCCATACCAGTGTGAATTTTACTACACGTAATTTGCCGTGTAAAGACAGAAAAAGTAGGGATAGCCGTAAAATATTTGCGAATTATGTACCCATAGCCTTAATATATTTGCTTAAGTTGTTGTTAGTTCTGAAAGCTGGTGTTATTCCTTTCTTTTTTATGTATCGGGCTATTTTTGTTGTTATCTTGCCAGTATATGTGATAGAGCATAAGGTACTGGGTTCTTTCTGTGGTGGTGGATAGACTAATTTCAGGGCTTTCTTATGGACCAAAAACTACATCCAGAAAGAACCCAGTACCTTCTGCTCTATATACTGACAAGATAACATCAAAAATAGCCAGATACATAAAAAAGAAAGGAATAACACCAGCTTTCAGAACAATCAACAACTTAAGCAAATATATTAAGAACAATAAGAGCCGAAATAGAAATCAACTACAGAGTGGTGTTTACAAACTAACTTGTGGTGACTGTCCGAAAACTTACATCGGTCAAACTGGCAGAACCTTTGACAAACGGATAGCAGAACACAAAAGGGCTTTCAACAATAGAAAATCAGACACTTCTACATACGCACTTCACCTTCTAGACCATAATCATAATCATATAAAGGCCTTGAGCTATCTTTATTAGAATCTATGGAAATTAATAAATTGAAAAATACAGATATAATTCTGAATGACCAACTCGCGACAAACAGCTCCCCACTCCTCAACCTCTTCAGTTAAAGACTTTAAAAAGGCAAACCCATAGTAATCTAAATCACTTGAGAAAGGCACTCTGCCGAAACAGCTGTAGTTACATAGTTATAATAAATTTTGTGGAAGTATAGAAAACAAACGTTTTCAGTGTTTTTATTGTTAGATAAAATGAACTAATCTAAGGTCGAATCCATCAATTATTTAATAAAATATCTCTTTAGTTTAAAACTAATTCGACAAATAACAATACATTTTGAAATACCAGTTGTTTTATATTAATACAATTGTTGTTTTTGTTATATCAATTTGATGAACTTTTAAAAGACAAAGAAGTTATAAATAAAAATGACTAACACCCCCCAAAACGAGTCGCTTATGACTACATTGAAAACTAATTATTCTTATCAAACGATTCGGTTGAATCCATTAAATAAATGTACAGAACGCTATCACTTAACAGACAACTGTTTTTGAGATATTTGAATTATACCTATGTTAAAGCGCCGTCTTTATAGAGCTCTAGCTCCATAAATCATTTTTGGATAAAGTGATTTACGTCAAATCAACATTAATATGAGTTCCAGAATTAGTAGTGGTTATCATCTTTTGTGAAGAGCATTTGTGAATACTCGTATTATTATTCTGTTTTTTGGGTTCCTGTTGTGACCGAGCGTTGAAGTCTCCATTTTTTAAATACATACTCATGTTTGGTCAATAGAACAAGACTAGAAGTTTTAAACTAGTTATTATTAATATTATTTTATTCAATACAATAAACATAAATTTCACTACCATAATAAAATGCCTCCTATTCTTTATTCATATTTACTTTCCTTGATAAAAATTAATTACTTCAGAGTTAAAATGTTAATCAAAAATTAGTTACATAATCCAATAATACTTTTGAGAAAATTTATAAAAATTTTAGATTATAGTTATACTTTTAGAATATTAGTTATTAGAGTTTAGTATAGGAGAAAAGTTAGAAAAAAAACCTCATATTGACCATATTATAAGAGTATAACAATTGGAGGCAATCACAACATCAAAGACTAGAAAAGCGTCTGGGGCAGGCCAAATAAGCATAAAACTCTTAAAATATGAATAAATTAAAAAATATTACATAAGTTGACCAAACAACTATTCAAACTAATAAAAAAATAATACAATAAAACAAAACACCGCAAGAACCGAGATCTTCTCAATATATTTTCAAAAAAGGGGGCAACAACGTATTAATCATCATCATTCTCTTTGCCTTATCCCTATGCGGGGTCGGCTTCCCTAATTGCATTTCTCCACACAATTCTGTCTTGGGTCATATCAATGTTAATCCCCTTTACCAACATGTCCTGCCTTATCGCCTCCCCCCAGGTCTTCTTTGGTCTTCCTCTCCTACTCCTTCCAGGAATCTGCACTTCAGCTATTCTTCGTATTGGGTGATTAACGTCTCGACGTTGAACATGACCGAACCATCTTAACCTATGCTCTCTCATTTTGGCATCAATTGGTGCCACACCTAGACTTCCCCTAATATACTCATTTCTAATTTTATCCTTCTTTGTCACTCCACTCATCCATCTAAGCATTCTCATTTCCGCCACATGCATTCGTTGTTCCTCTTTCTTTTTCACTGCCCAACATTCAGTTCCGTACATCATAGCCGGTCTAATGGCTGTTTTATAGAATTTTCCCTTCAGCTTCATTGGAATTTTTCTGTCACACAACACACCACTCGCTTCTTTCCACTTCATCCATCCAGCCCTAATTCTACTGCATGCATCTCCATCTATTTCTCCATTACTCTGTAATACCGATCCTAGGTACTTAAAACTATTGCTTTTCACAATCATTTCACCATCCAAAGATACCATTTTATTTGTAGTAGCTCCATCTTTAAATGAACATTCCAAATACTCTGTTTTTGTCCTACTAAGTTTTAAACCTTTTTCCTCCAGAGCTTGTCTCCACTGTTCCAGTTTTTGTTCTAAGTCTCTTTCACTATTTCCTACTAACACGACATCATCAGCATACATTAAGCACCATGGAATGTTACCCTGTAGTTTCGCTGTTATCTGGTCCAAAACTAATGAGAATAAATACGGACTAAGCACAGAGCCTTGGTGCAATCCTACTTTCACATGAAATTTATCAGTCTCTCCCACACCTGTCCTAACACTAGTCGTTACTCCCTCATACATATCCCTCACAATCTTTACATATTCACCAGGGACTCCTTTCTTATTGAGTGCCCACCACAGAATCTCTCGAGGAACTCTATCATATGCTTTCTCAAGATCAATGAATACCATATGAGCGTTTGTTTCTTTACTCCTGTATTTTTCCATCAACTGCCTTATAATGAAAATTGCATCTGTTGTTGATCTACCCTGCATAAAGCCACATTGATTCTCGGATATTTCGGTCTCTTCACGTATCCGTCTGTCAATTACTCTTTCCCATATTTTCATGGTGTGGCTAAGCAGTTTTATAGCCCTGTAGTTTGTACATTGTTGTATATCTCCCTTGTTTTTGTAAACAGGTACCAGTATACTGCTTCTCCATTCGTCTGGCATTTGTCCGACTTCCATAATTCTATTAAATAGACCTGCTAGCCACCTTGTTCCTGTCTCTCCCAATGCTCTCCATACTTCCCCAGGAATATCATCTGGTCCTACCGCTTTTCCTTTCTTTATTTTTTGAAGCGCTTGAGCCACTTCCTCGTTGGTTATTTTGGTGACCATTGCTGCTACTGTCTCCGTTGACTCTACAGGCTGTCTGTCAAATTCTTCATTTAATAAGCTGTCAAAGTACTTTCTCCATCTCTTTTTGACATCCCTTTCGTGAACTAGTATTTTATTATTTTCATCACGGATACATCTAATCTGGTTAAAATCTTTTGCTTTCCTTGCTCTCTGTTTGGCTATTTTATATATCTTCGTTTCGCCTTCCCTGGTATCAAGTTGATCATATAGGTTTGAATACGCTTCTGCTTTGGCTTTTGCTACTGCTACTTTCGCTTCCTTTTTCGCCACCATATAGTTTTGAAGATCTGTGTCGGATCTGGTTTCTTGCCATTTTTTATATAATTTTCTCTTCTCTTTTATTTTTCCTTGTACTTCGTTTGACCACCACCAAGTCTCTTTATCCTCAAACTTTTTTCCTGACGTTTTCCCAAGTATTTCAATAGCAGTCTCTCTAATACTACTGGCCATTTTTCTCCAAATTGTATTAGGGCTTCCTTTCATGTTCCAACATATTTTTTCTACTATTCTTCTCCTGAATAGACCTTCTTTCTCATCTTTCAGCAGCCACCATTTGATTTTTTGTGGTCCTCTCCGATATTTTTGTTTAGTTTCGCTTTTTACTTCGATGTCCAGAACAAGCAGCTTATGTTGTTGGCTTACTGTCTCACTCACTATTACCTTGCAGTCCTTGCATTCACGTATGTGTTCTTTCCGTATCATGAAGTAGTCTATTTGGGATTGATGTTGTCCACTTTTGTAGGTAATAAGTTGAGTTTCTCTCTTTTTAAAGAGTGTGTTAACAATCGCCATATCCAATGCTGTTGCTAATTCAAGCATGTCATCTCCAGCTTCATTTCTAGTTCCAAAGCCTAATCCCCCATGAATTGTTTCATATCCTGTCTTGGTTTGGCCCACATGTGCATTGAAATCACCTCCTATTATAACTTTCTCCTCTGCTGGAATATCACTCAGTACGTCTCCTAATTGATCATAGAAAGCTCTTCTTTCATTCTCACCCAGACCTGTTTGGGGAGCATACACACAAACAACATTCAATACCTCTTTATCAATTACAAATTTCACTGACATCATTCTATCACTCGTTCTTACAACTTCTACTACGTTATCTTTCATTTCACTATCAGCAATTATACCAACTCCATTTCTAGTGTTACTACTCCCTACATACCACAATTTGTATCCTTCACCTAGTTCTTTCGCCCTTTGTCCTTTCCACCTAGTTTCTTGAATACAAGCAATTTGAACTCTTCTTCGTTTGAGCGCATCCACTAACTCCAGACTCTTACCTGTAAGACTACCAAGATTCCAAGACCCTATCCTGATTTTTCTAACCTGCAATGGTGTTCCCCCTGAGATAGTCCTCACCCGGAGATCCGAACGGAGGCTCATTTTACTTCCGGAACATTTTACCTCAGGAGATGCCATCATTTCAGTATAAGTTTTTACTGCGTTTGGAGAAGGTCTTTTCATTATTATGGCCTGAAAAGATTTTTGGATATTTGATGCCTGAATGCCTTTTCTATCAGCACCATACCCTGCCCTGCACGTTTAGCCAATACACCACCAATGCAACCAAAGTGCAGTATTACCCCACACCCGCCTGCATTTTTAGTATTACTGCAACGTATTAATCCCAACAAAAATTAATAATCAAAGCGATAACAAATAAACTGAATGAAATTATAACACTATAATAACTGTTGATTGATAAATATACCAATATACCTCCTTATATTTATCAATCAACGCTATAATATTATAACACTACCACAAGAACAACAAGGTTTTAGATCGGAAAGATCATGTACAGAGGCTATAATTTACAAAGCAAAAATTTATACAAAAACAATATAATAAAAATAAAAGTAGAAGAAAGCGACCCAATTAAGAATGGAATAAAACTGAAAGATTCTCTAAGCTCTCTATTATTTAAAAATTATGTATGGGAACGATTTCCGAAGTAGGAATCGAAACGTCAAATAAACATATTTTAAAATAAAATTGTGACTTATTCCCAACAAAAATAGTAAATTTACATTAATAGATCAATAGGTTTAGTTACATAAAAAAGAATCAGCAAAAGAAAGAAAATAAGCAGTCCCAACATATAGTCGAAATATCTTTACACAAATATCAAACATAAAAGTTCAAGAGTAATTGATATTTTAATTACATAATTTTTTAAGTATTTTCTATGGGAAATAAGCCACAATTTTTTTACTTAGCAACAACATTTTTGTTTATTTTAATAGTATTTTGTATTTTGACAACGAAACCCGATTTGGGCTTCGAAACCTTAATAAATTCATTTTTTAGTAAAATTGTGGCTTATTTCCCATAGAAAATACTTAATTATAAAAATGCCACAAGAAAATAGCTTCAGAACAACAATAATTTTTTTAAGAAATTCATTAACGAAATAATGTTTTTTCGTCTGTATTCACCTCGCCACTGTACAATCGTGTAACCTGTTTTATTCAAGTTGTGCTAAATGATGTCTAGCAAGAGCAAAAGTTCTGAAATCTGTTAATCGACCTTTGAGTGGTTTTTAAAGACGTCTGACTGTTTTGCGCATTCTTTACGTAATTCTTCTCTACTTAAACTTTCTTTCGTGAGTGCAGGTCGTAGGTTGAAATTATTGTAAGAGTGACACCAGTGGCGCAGATGGGTCTTTGATATTAAATTGTGTCTCTGAGAAGTTTCTCTAATTCAAAAAATAAATCCATTTTATTATATATTACAGTTCAACAAAGTAGCATGAGTCTTTAACAAGTAGACATATTTACGAAACTTTTTAAAAATGTAAGAAATCTTAAGGGGCCAAAGAAAATTAAATAGATCATTTTATTTATTTATACTTTTACTTAATGAGCCTATCCGTGACGAATATTAACGGTCATTATGGCAATCTTTATATTATCTGCAGTAGCCTGTAAAATCTGCACAGATATTGTCTTGAACCTAGTCTTGAGTTTCTTTGATTGGGATGTTCTTCTTCTTTGACCTCGCTTTTCAAATATTTTTCCTTGCAGGATGGCTTGTAGGAGGGCACATCTTTTGATTTCGCATAATGAGTCCAAAGTATTGTAGCTTTCGAGATTGATGGTGGTCAGTACCCTTGGTTCTTCTTCATTCTTCTGAGAAACTCTTGAGGATTTATATATACAGTCTATTATTTACCACGGGTCATCGCGGAATATTCAGAAATAAATTAGCTGACCTACTTGCCAGAAGAGCAACAGCTACAAAGTATTTCCGTTCAGAGCCGAGTCAAAGTCAGCTCAGCAAGGTAATAGATACTGAATGCTGCAGCTGCAATAGATATTGGGCATATATCGCCACAATCACGTCAATAATGAATATATCAGGAAAGTAATGATAGTTGTGCCAATTACAGACAAGATGCGGTAAAATTGACTAAAGTTGTATGGACATGTAGTGAATAGCAGCGAGGTATCCTTGGAAAGAACTGCAATACGGCTAACCATGAAGGACACTGACCACGAGGGCTACTTAAGATGCGCTGTCTCGATTGCCTTAAAACAGAAATAAAGACCGTTAATGCCACGCCAGACCACTCGCCACGACCTGGATCGAACTAGCTGCAAAGGACTGACTAAGGCTGCGAAAGCTGCAATAGTGTGAGAATAACGTTAAGAGCACAGGAACAAATATTTTACGGCTATCCCTACGTTTTCTTTATTTACAGGGAAAATTACGTGTAGTAAAATGCTCACTGGTATGGATATATTACTTGACAATGACATAGTCACCGTTAACTTATTGATGACTTTTGAATGTTCTTGGATAACTGTTATTGTATAATTGCTTAAATTATTAATTCAGTTAATTAAAATGATTATTTCATTCATAGGAGATTCTGACCAATAGAAAGTTACAGAAATAAAAATTAACATAATTTCTGATAATATCCCGTCGTCAAGTATGATGCCCTGCGTTGGTGCGTCAGATGCCCTTCGTTGCTGCGAAAAAATACATTCAGTGACATTAATGACAATTACTGTTTAAATAAAAGTGATGACTTTCAACCGTCAAATATTTATAACAACTGTGTGTTTAACTGTAGTAATTTGTACTTACATAAATAAATTACAATAAAATTTTGGTTTTGAACCGTTTTATACATGAAATAATCGTAGCAAATTGCACTCGATCTCTAAAATTATTATCGAATTGTTTCCCTCGTGCCACTTTGACATAATTTCACTCCCCTTCGGGTCGTGAAATTAAAACTGTCAAAGTGTCACTCGGGAAAAATTCGATAATTTTAGAGCTCTTGTGCAATTACTACTGATAATTTTTTCACTAACTATGTGGTCAGTGATTGAAATAATTTATATACTGTACAACAAAAACTAATACTCAATCGAGAAAAAAAGAAAAGAGATAAGGTGATTTTTAATAATATATTGTTACTATGGAACGCTTACAATTTTGAACATCTTTAACAACAAAATACTTGTATTACAGAATATAATATCCTGGTGTATTCTCTGCTTGGATCTTCCATAAATAATAAACAATAAATAACTTTTTCTTAAGTTCACGTTTTAAATAAATTATTTATCAATCTTATTTAATCAACAACTCAAAATATTCCCCATCTTGTCAAATATTTAAAATTGTCACTGTCTTGTCACATTATTCTATTCGACTCAGTACGTTGTATGACAAAGATAGCGAATGTTCGATTTGGAATATCACCACGGACATGGTGTCAATTTTTTCGAATCCTGAGAAAACTAATAAATATTTTTAAAAAAATTAAATGCAGAATGAAAGACTAAATTATTATCGAGGGCCGAAAGTCCATTAGAATAAATAGAAAGTTTCTTGTGAATGAGATATTTGAAATTAAAAATCAAAAATTAAAAATTTTCACCCCTGTAACTTATTAAAATAAACATTATAGAAGTTTTCAGGGATATTCGGCCCTCGGTAAGAAAGTAATATTTCATTGTGCGTTTAAATTTTTAAAAAATACTTACTTATTAGTTTTTTCAGGATTCGAAAAAAATGAATCCCTTTTAAATAGCATTGGAGCCGTAACTTGGTACCGATCGTCTTAAGAAGATGATGATGAGATTTAGTCTACCATTTCTTATAAATGGTTGTAATAAACTTGATTTAAAAACAATTTACAAGCCAATTGCACTTAAGCAATAATCACCGATTTTCAAGCGGTACCTAGGTACTTTAATCTATTACTCTTCTGTCTTAATACGTAAATGACTAAATTCTATCTAAGAATGCCTAAAATATTTAAAGTATTTTTTTTTGTAAGTCTTATACAGCAAAGTTTATTTAGCTATTTTCTCTACTTGTTGGTTTATACCTAATATTATTATTAAATTGTAATTTTAATTTATAATTATGAATAATAATGTTAATTTAATTTTTTAATAAAAAACAACGTTAATTTTTACTAAATTTGTATTTACCGTTTGCCCCACAAAATACTTCTGTATGTTCGGAGATATGCCAACTTACCTGAAAATAAAAACAAAAAATTAATTTTATAAAAATAATAATTATATAAACAGTTTAATTTGATAAATGTGCTTAATCTTATGGATATATTTTGAAAAAAATTTTGGAACTGCTTTGTAGGTATTTGGGCATATTGGTTTGAGAACTGTAATAAGTTTTTCTCTAACACGTCGAATTTTTTGTCTACCCTATAATCTAGGATGGATTATAGGAACCACTATTGCTCTTCTATTGACTGACACTAAGGGCTTGTTTATATGCAGGCGGTTTGCCAACGTCGACGTCGCGGTTTACCTGTTTTCCCCCTGTTTTACTTGGTATTAAAGTGAAACTTCAATGGCGGCATTAGGGTGAGATCAAGTAAGGTAAACCGCGCAGTCGACGTTGGCAAACCGCCTGCATATAAACAAGCCCTAAGCTCCGACTTCGATGGATGGGGAGGGTGTTCATGACGCATATCAACATCGACTGGTCTATATTGAACTCTGAACTTGTTCGTTACACCTGATCCTGTGGAGACACGTTGCTCTGAAATAGTCAAGTGCACTCCGAATTGAGGCGCTCAGAGCAACAGTGGCCTAACCCGCAATGTACAATTTTTGCCAAAAAGCTTTTATTACAATAAAGTTATCCCTTATTTAAGTATTTTCATATGCAGAGTGGCTCAAGCAACCAATGATTGAGCCACTCTGCATCTGAAAATACTTAAATAAGTGATAACTTTAATGTAATAAAAGCGTTTTTGTAAAATTCTGGGTTGTGGGTTACGGTGCGTTCATATCGGAGCCCATTGCATGGTATCCTAGCCTATAGCAAAGTACCGTACTCTTCATTTTCGTGAACATCATCATCTTGGTGCTACAGCCCTATTATGTAGACATTGTAACTCAAAAACTACTTGACCGACCCACTTGGAATTTTGTATCATTTTTGTGCAAATAATTTCTTTGTTTTGATTTCTGAGTGATACCAAATATCTTTTTGAATTTTTTGTTTACCATGATCCAATGATAAATTCGGATGTCCACCGCAAAATCCATTTTTTTTCGAGGTGTCTTTAAAAATTTGCCACCGTTGGCTTATTTTTCAATATTTTTCCTTGATTTTTTTTTAGTTTTCTTTGAATTATACTTATATAACGCTTACTTAATTTAAAAATAAAATAATTTTATCATGCTTTCAAAAAAATTCACAAATATATGATTGAAATGTTGATTTCAACCCCTACGGCCCCCCTTAAGGATAGCTACGACAGGACTTTGATAGGCAACCCATGCTGGTCGTGTTTGTCTATGTATGAAATTTAGTAAAAAAATGTTTCATCCGGCAAGCAGATGGCTACATTTCGACCTCCTATTCGGATCTTAGACTATAAACACTTTGTTGGAAATACACGAACGACACAGCATTACGCTTAAATTGTCTAGCAACTCTGGGACAGCTTCAAATTGCTAGATTGCAAAATGAGCATCAAACTGCGGTTTTTACATAGTCACCTTGCTGATCTTAAGGAAAATCTTGGTGCAGTAAGTGATGCTCAAAATAAGCGATTTCATCAAGATTCTATTGAGTTATTTTTTGCCTTATTCTCATTAGTATGCACAATTTGTATGACTTCTGGGGGTATCATGCATCTTAAAAGTTGACCTGATTGACAAAATTTGCGGTTATTTTTGGATTTAGAGACGAAAACTTAGTTGAAGAAAAGTCACAGGTTTAAGACAACGAAACTGCTTTTCACCTGTGTAATCAATTATATTAATAGTTCAATGGAATATGTACATATTATTTAAGTAATTATTGGCTCTTAACTATTGACTTAATTTTATTACACACTTTCTAAGATTGTTTCAAAATAAGATACGAAGAAATTGTTTAAAATACACTTGTTTAATTAAATTTACAGTTTGTTTAAAGTTTCAGATTATTCTTTTTCCGAAGGAAGTACAGCTGGAAATCGACATACTCAGGTACACACATTTTTATTTCTAATTTACTTAAATATTTGCAACCCAAAGAAAGTATAGCCTCCTTTTACACACATTAAAATAATCTATGGGACAAAAATAAAATGCGAGATTACAGCAGAATATCAAATATTTATTTCAAATATTAAAAATAAGAACTAAAAAGAAGAAATGAATTGAAGACTTACTGCTGGAACTCGAAGCTAATATTAATGATAATGCAAGACTATATAAACACATAAAAGCACAGAATAAGAAAAAGATACCGGCAAATATTGGAAAAAAGGAATGGGAAACACACTATAGAAATTTGTTCAAAAAGAAAGGCGATGCTGAAAATGCATAAAATGAAGAACAAACAGAAAATAGCAATGGAGAACAATCAGAGCCTCCCTCATACAACGAAGTAGTGGCGACCATATACAGATTAAAGACAAGAAAAGCAGCAGGACCAGACGAAATTATAAATGAGTTCTTCAAGAAAAGGGGAGAGGAACTATCACACAGAATCCACAAGCTGATAGAACGAATATGGGAAGAAGAACGCATGCCGAACGACTGGAATTGCGGTCTGATAACACCACTTCCTAAAAAAGGCGACAAGATGAAATGCATTAACTACAGGGGAATCACGCTATTAAATACAATATACAAAATATTAACTAATTTGATCAGACAAAGAATAGAAAAAGAAACGAGAACAAAAATAGGTGAATACCAACATGGATTCAGAGAAGGTAAGTCAACAATAGATGCAATACACATTGTAACGCAAATCGTCGAAAAAAGTTACGAGCACGGAATAGATCTACATATACTGTTTATTAAATACAAGCAAGCCTTTGACAGTGTAATAAGGGAGGAGCTAATTAAGGATATTAATCAACTAGGCATTCAAGAAAAACTAGTAAGTCTCACGAAAATGACGATGAAGGAATCCAAGGCAAGAATCTTAACAAGAGAAGGCCCGTCAGATGAAGTACAAATGGAGGTAGGTGTCAGGCAGGGAGACTCCCTGTGAACAACATTATTTAACATTGCCATAGAGGGGGCAGTAAGAGCAGCCAAAATTATGGGAACAATTATCGAATCTTCAGCCCAGCTGATACCGTATGCAGAGATTTAAAAACCATGCAGAATATAATATTAATACTAGATAAAGAAGCAAAGAAGAGAGGGCTAGTAATAAACCAAAGCAAAACGAAATACCTCAACTGTGCAAGAGAGAATACGAACATCGAGAAAGAAATTAAGCTTGGTGCATGTACATTTGAAAGAGTACACCGTTTCAAATATTTGGGAGTGATGGTGAATGGCAGAAATGATAGAACGGATGAAATAAATGAACGCATCCCACTGGTTAATAAAACCTACTGGAACTACCAAAAATTCTTGAAAGAAAAGCACATTAGTAAGACAACCAAATTAAAAATTTACAAGACTGCAATCAGGCCAGTGATCACCTATGGTGCAGAGACGATGTGCCTAACACAAAAAGATGAAATGAGGTTAGAAATCTTAGAGAGAAAGATAATTCGACAGATAATGAAGAAATTAAAGAAGTCATCCAGGGTGAAGACATAATTAAGTTCGTGAAGGCGCAAAGGCTCAGGTGCCTGGGATACACAGAAAGAGCTAACCTAGACTCTACGCTAAAGCGAAAAACTGGCTGGAGACCAACAAAAAAGAGACCAAGGGAAGACCCAAAACAAGATGGAGAAATCAAGTCTTAGGAGACATAAAGAAGCTGGAATCTACAATTGGAAGAAGCGCTGTAAGGACCGGAAAGAATGGAGGAAAATTGTAGAGAGGGCCAAGTCACACACGCTGCTATAATAATAAAAAACAACAGCGGACTGATTCTCCGCAATAAATCAGAGAGCTCAAAAGGGCGGCAAACACTCCGCCAGGAGTGAATAAGCCATGATGATGATGATGATGATGATGATGATTAAAAAATAAAGTTACAAACAAGTGTCCAGAATATAAAATAAACATTTTTTCTTAGAATTATTGCAATAGTTCTTAAGAAAATTAAAATAAAATTCCATAAGTAAAAAACTGGTAACAAAAAAAATAAAAACTAATTTGTTGTCCCTTAACTCCCAACAAAATAGTCTGTCCAACCTTGACGGTTGTTGATTACTGTCCTACATGTTAGGCAAACGCATGATTTGATGGTCAATGTCTTGCTGCGGTATTCTGTTCCAGTTCATTGAAAGGCACTCAAATAGTTGCTGTATTTTCCGAACGCAATATTTTGTTGTAAAATGTGTCTGCCCAATATACGCCATATCTAGCGAGTGTGCAAGCCATGGTATCACCTTATTTTTGTTATCTTCGAGAAATGTTCGCACGACTTTGTCAATATGCAGATGCGCATTGTCGTGCATTAATTGAAATTGGGAGCAGCTTGTTGTGCAATGGGTACAACAATAGGTTCGAGAATAATATCGAGGTAGTCTGTTGTATTTAGAAACCGTTCTAGACAAACTAGATTGGTTCTTCCACCAAGAGTAATGCCACCCCATACCATTATACTGCCGCCTTGCTGTCTATGAACCTCCTGTATGGTGGCCAATCGTTCAGCATTCCCAGATCGTCTACAAATTCTTGTCCGTCTTCTTCTTCTTCTTCTTCTTCTTCTTCTTAAAGTTCCGCTCCTATCGGAGATTGGAAATCATTCTGGCAATTACAATTTTGTTGGTTACGCGCCGGAATAGTTCAATTGAGCTGCATCCAAACCATTCACGGAGATTGCGTAGCCACGAGATTTTACGTCTTCCTACACTTCTTCTGCCTTTGATTTTGCCCTGCATTGTATTCCTTAATAGTTTCTATTTTTCACCTCTCATGATGTGCCCCAAGTATTCCAACTTCCTGATTTTTATGGAATTTAAAACTTCGCATTGTTTTCCTAGTTGTTCGAGCACTTGTGCGTTTGTTTTACGATCTGTCCATGATATTTTCAGAATACGTCTATAACACCACATTTCGAATGCTTCCAGGTTTTTAATGTTGGATTGTTTTAGTGTCCATACCTCAACCCCATACAAAAGGGTGGAGAAAATATAACAACGAAGAATTCTTATCCGGAGCGTTATATTGATATTGCGATTACAGAAAAGTTTCCTCATTCTGTTAAAAATGGATCGTGCAATTTCAATGCGGCATCTTATTTCTTTTGTCTGATCAGTATCTTCTGTGATCCATGCTCCAAGGTATTTGTACGAAGATATTTGCTCAATTTCTGTATTATCCAGTACTAGTCTAACTCTGCTGTTTTGTGCTTTTGTAAATACCATGAACTTGGTTTTCTTCAAATTTATTTTTAGTCCATAATCGTTGCAATGCATATTTAGTTGTTGAGCAAGGTGTTGCAATTGTTCCAGTGTTCCCGCTAGAAGTACGGTATCGTCAGCATATCTTATATTATTAAGTGGCTCACCGTTTATTATTAGGCCCTCATTGACTTCGGCCAACGCTAATTCTGAGATGGCTTCACTATATAAATTAAATAACAATGATGATAAAATACACCCTTGGCGCACCCCACGACGAATCTGCATATCCTCAGTCAGTTCATTTTCAACTGTCCAACTTGTCCGTCTTGTATCTTGTGCAAATACAAATTGGGACTTATCCGTGAACAAAGTAGGCCCACTCAAATCTAACTCAATTTGCGTGTTTTTGTGCCCACTGAAGTCGATGAGCGTGATTTCCTGTGGATAACATACACTCTCGCAGGTCTTCGGGCCTTTAACCCTACTTCATGCAGTCTATTTCTTAGGGTTTGGTCACTTACAAACAAACACCTGATGGGCAATGGGCAGCCTCATTTGTAATTGTTATGCAGTTACTGTGCAATCTCGCCAAGACTACAACCTAATAAAGTGGACTTCAATCTGGTTGTTTATCCTTGTACGAGGCCTGTATGACGTTCAGAAACATCACCAGTTTCTTGAAACCTTAACCACAAACAAATATTGACAATTTTGTTCGTGTGGGGACCCTAGCAACGTATCTTTGACTTCTGCTAGTAGGCCAGGGTAATAAGACAAGAATATACCCTGTTCGTGACACTTCAGCAGCCAGGGTACTGATGCGTTTTTTCGACAGGCAATACCTATAGGAACAAATTATAACTATTTCCTGCGTAGGATCTGGCGGCCATTTTTATTTATAAACAATTAACTGTCAAAAATGGCATTTTCCCCTTTTTTTTCAAATCAACGGACAACAGTGAAACTTATGATTTTTTTAGTACAAGTATCTTCGAGATTATGGAAAAATCTTTAAAATGACGTATTACAAAGTTTAATATACTCATTTATTGTTAATATAATTGCGAAAAAAGTCGGAACTGCAAAAAAATATATTTTCTCAATAACTGTTGTAAAACTTAGTGTAAAGCTCTGAAAATTTTGTTAAATGAGGGTTCTTTGGTGCTTAATATGTGATAAAAAATTTAAAGCGATTCATTCAATTGTTTAAGTTTTATTCAAATTGTTTATCCCAGAAAGCATTTTTTTTGCACTAACATAAGTCAGAAAAAAATGACCTTAGAACCATTCCACAGGTGTCAAATGACAGAGCATGAGCTACATTTTCAACATGGTTTAAAAAAGTGAATAAAAAATGCATTTATTAGTAATAAATAATTATGCAAAAGTAAACTTTTCATCAATCTTTTCAAACAATCAATTTTTCTTTATAAACTTTTTGAATAACGTTTCCAAAAAATTAACTTTTCTACCCTCTTTTAAGTGCACAACTACCAAGTAATGTTATCTATATCATAATTGATAAAAAATTGTAATAAATATGTATAATTTCTTATATAACAAAATAAAAAGTTTATAAAGAAAGATTTACGATAATTTTGCATAATTATTTATTACTAATAAATGCATTTTATATTCACTTTTTTAAAACAATTTGAAAATATAGCTCATGCTCTTTCATTTGACACCTGTGGAATGGTTCTAACGTCATTTTCTTCTGACTTATGTTATTGCAAAAAAAAATGCTCTCTGGGATAAACAATTTGAATAAAATTTAAACAATTGAATGAATCGCTTTGTAATTTCTATCACATATTAAGCACCAAAGAATCCTTATATTTGACAAAAATTTCGAAGCTGTACACACTAATTTTTACAACAGTTATTGCAAAAAAAATTTTTTTGCAATTCCGACCTTTTTTCGCTATTATATTAACAATAAATGAGTATATCAAACTTTTTAATACGTCATTTTAAAGCATTTTCCATAATCTCGAAGATATTTGTACTAAAAAACCATAAGCTTCCCTGTTTTTCATTGATTTGAAAAAAAAAGTGAAAAATGCCATCTTTTGACACTTAATTGTTTATAAATAAAAATGGCCGCCAGATCCTACGCAGGAAATAGTTACAATTTGCTCTTATAAGTACCTATTACCTGTCGAAAAAACGCTTAAGTACCCTGGCTGTTCAAGTGTCATGGAAAAAACCTTATAACCCTGGACATAGCCACCTTTACTTAACAAGCCATGAAGTTGAAACTTGGCAACATCTATTGGTAGACCGATTAATTCTGAAAGTTCTCATTTGTTTTTAAATAATTTTCACTGTATTTATAGAGAAACTGAAATATTTTACAATATTTCGTGCTCCAAGTTATAAAGAACATTAAAAGGTATGTTATTAAGATGATTTTAGTTCAATATAATATATTTTTATATAAACTTGCGTGCATATAGAAATCCGTCCGCTTAAAAATTTTGTCATTTTTAATGTCTTATATTTCCTTGCTTAAACCAGTGCCAATAAAACATAAACACACACAATGTCTTATATTTCCTAAACCTGTTGGCAGATTTAAGTGATTCTTTTAATATTTTATAGCCTAATTCTTTAACAATACCGCTGTAATAATATTGTTGCTAACCAGTTAAATTTTTATGGTGTACCGGGCATTTATAAAATACTGAAATTAAAACCCATCTATAGACTCCGGTTTTGTTAACATTCTGTTTTTTTTTTATTAATTCGCTTATGTTTAACAACTAGATTTGTTCTTTATCAATTCAGGGTGTTTCTAAATCAGTGCGACAAACTTTAAGGGGAAAGGAACAAAATGCAAAATTTTGACGCCTGTATTTTAAATGTAATCATTTTTTTCGAATTCTGAGAAAACTAATAAGTATTTTTGAAAAATTTAAACGCAGAATAAAGTATTACTTTATTACCGAGGGCCGAAAGTCCCTTAGAATGAATAAAAAGTTTTTTATTTTGAATGACATATTTGAAACTAGAAATCACACTAAATTTTCTTAGTTTTTCACTCCTGTAACTTATTAAAATAAACATAGAAGTTTTCAGGGACTTTCAGCCCTCGGTACTAACGTAATCTTTCATTCTGCGTTTAAATTTTTGAAAATACTTATTAGTTTTCTTAGGATTCGAAAAAAATGAATCCCATTTATATTCTTGTTATTGGTTTTTTGTTTGTATAATAAACGTTACTTACAAGGAATTACTTTTAATTTTGTTTTGTACAAACTTCTAATTGATAATATTTTCTTGTTCGACTCAAAAATTACTATAAATTTTACCAGAATTTGTACTTTAAAATTGTAGTTTCGAAAGCGGTAGTCCGAAAGTCGGACTACGGACGTCATCAATTGCGACGTTGCCTTTTTCTCTTCATGGCTTGTAAAGTAAAGGTGGCTATGCCCTGGACTATAGCTTGTAGCAACCCGATAGCATGCCACTGCTTTTCGCGATTTAAATTATGTCTCTTCTTTATGGCCAATTGCAAAGCTAAATAAAAATCCACATAGACATCGAAAATCAAGTTACAATAAAGAAATATTTATAAGCCTAATTTTCAAGAAATATTAATTTTTATCTTATAGAAAAAACGCATATTGAAGTTTTGTTAATTTTTCAATAGCCATTCCTATTAGCATTACCGTCCAAGTTGGTACAAAAATCGACAAAACTACAAAAAAAAATTGAAAACATAAATTTATTTTTGTATTTTCAGCTAAAATTAATTTAGAGCTATTAATATAGGTGTCCCCTAGAATATTTTAATGTGTGTATTTATTTTATATTAAATTCTTGAAACAACTTTTTGCCATGTTATTCTGGTTGGTATTTCTAGCTAATTGTATTATTATTAAATCTAAAGTACACCGTCATTATAAAGATGTCTTGGAGGTGTGATAATCAAGGTCGAGCACAGACATTTGTAAGTATAATTTAAATAATGAAAGTAAGTATTCCGTCGTTAATATTATTTATTGCAACGGATTGACATAATTTCACATGCGGTTAGTTGTGGCTGTAAACTGCGTAAAAACTCAGAGAATTAACCTACCGTAATGACTAAAGTGTAGAAAAGTGTAATAAACAAGTTAATAAAAACAAAATCAGTTAATGACTTATTTAATTATTTACTTTCTATAAAAAGAAAATTATATGCAGTAAAAACAAAATTTCAGGGCCCGGATAGCTCAGGCGGTAGCATGTCTACATGTCTGACTTCCACGCAGGTAGGCCTGGATTCGAAACCCAGCGCTGGCAAGAACATCTAAACATTTTTTAATGTTTATAGGCTCCAGGTCGACTCAGCCTGAATAAAAATGAGCACCTTGGGTAAATCCAGGGGTAATAGTAGGCAGTTGAAGCGTAGCACTGGCCCTGTTACCTTCCTGCATACCGTAGGCCCTAGATATAGCAGACTACCCTGCTATAACCCCAAATCCGCGTAAGCGGTATAAAAAGGGAGACTGATATTATTAAAAACAAAATTTCATTAGTATTGTAAGTTGAAAGCTCCATGGTATAGAAGAAAATAGATCTTACACTTAAAATACGTACTGTGAGTGAGATAGACAAAATATTAACATTGAGAGGAATATGAAGTCACTAAATTAGCACAAAAGTCAAATACCCAAGGACCACTGTATCAATTACCTAACTTCTTATGTACCTCAGACATAAGAAATAAGGGACAGACTTAGAATTATAGTTAATGAAGTTATCGAAATTACTCTTTTCGACGTAAAACAAGGCCTCTTGCAATTAAAGGGTAAGAAAACTCCCAATATTCGCAATTTTAAATTAGTCGTAAAAATAATTCAAAAGATTTTTTAAGTTTTTATGTTTTAAGGGGATGGGTACGTATTTTTGGCTGCAATGCTATTCAAATGGAGATTCATTTTTTTCGAATCCTGAAAAAACTAATAAGTGTTTTTGAAAAATTTAAAAGCAGAATGAAAGACTACATTCTTACCGAGGGCCAAAAGTCACTGAAAAATTCTATAATGTTTATTTTAATAAATTACAGGGGTGATAATCTAAGAGAAAATGTAGTGTGATTTTTAATTTCAAATATCTCATTCAAAAGAAAATTTTTATTTATTGTAAGGGACTTTCAGCCCTCGATATTAATTTAGTCTTTCATTCTGCGTTTAAATTTTTTAAAAATATTTATTAGTTTTTTCAGGATTCGAAAAAAATGAACACCATGAAATGATCTAAATATGTTTTATTGGCTGAGCAAAAACATTTCAAAGGAATGAATGGAGAAAGAAAATTATTTTTAAAAGTGTACAAAAATATCCTAATGCAAGTCCTAATGTGCCTGAATGGCATATTAGGACTTGCAATTAGGACTTGGGTTCAAGCACTCAGGATTTGGATGCAAGCAACCATTTGGATGGAGTCGAGGGTGCAGACAGAATGAAGAGAGCCTGATGTGGTTTTTAAATTTTAAATACAATTTTTGAAACTTTCTTGTTTTAAAGAAGAATAAATTTTTAAAATATTAATTAAAAAATTGTTAGCCGTCCTCTTGTACCTTACGGTGTCGAGGTAAAAATTGTTATAAATTAATAATAGTGCTGTCATCAGGGGTGGTACCACGGCCTCCTTTATTTAGATGGACTTACCCAAGTTTTTTATTTATTTTGACCCGTAGAACACGAATTTTTTGGGTAACAGTTGATCCGGGTGTCGATAAGATTTTTATAAACCACGAACTTGCAGAATTACATAACAGCGATTTTTCGAAAACAAAACATTTTTTGTATTTTTTGGGTCATTCTAAGGAAAAAATGTTCTTTTACGTTTTTTCGTGGGATAGTCTCTGAGATAAAAAGCAGTTGAACTTTCAAAAATTGAAAAATTGCAATTTTTGAACCCGAATAACTTTTGACTAAAAAATAAAATAGCAATTCTGCTTGCAGAATTTGAAAGTTCAAGTGAATTATACCGATTTTGATTATTTGCATTGCTAAAAATTAATTTTTTTATTATTAAACAAAGCTATAAACACATAGCGCTGGAGTGATGTTTTCAATGCATCTCTCATTTAAAATCGAACGAGTAGGTACAAGTGCAAGCGCCGGCAAACAGGCAATTTCTACGTAGCATGCTTTAAAACGCATGCATTGGGCACACGTCAAAATGCTTAAACCCTATTTGTTTATAGCTTTGTTTAACAATAAAAAAATTAATTTTTAGCAATGGAAATAATCAAAACCGGTATAATTTGACTTGAACTTTCAAAGGCGGTAAACAGAATTTCTATTTTACTTTTTAGTCAAAAGTTATTCGAGTTCAAAAATTTTTCGATTTTTTGGAAGTTAAACCGCGTTTATCTCAAAAACTATGCATCCTATGAAAAAACTTGTAAGAACATTTTTTGCTTATAATGACCCAAAAAATAAAAAAAAATGTTTTGTTTTGCGAAAAATCGCTGTTATGTAATTCTGTGAGTTCTTTGTTTATAACAATCTTATTGACATCCGGATCAATTTTTACTCAATTATTCGTGTTCTACGCGTCTAAATACATAAAAAAACTTGGGTAAATCCATCTAAATAAACGAGGCGGTTGTACCCCCCTGGCGACAGCACTATAAATGAAAAATTGAAAAAATTAATTAGATTGCATGAAATCACACTTCTTCCCCTAAAGTCTCCCACAATAATTTAAACAATAACAATGTTAAGTTGAATTAATTTCTCCCTATGGAGGAGATGAAGAGCTTATACAGCACTCCTAAAGCAAGGGAGAAATCATCACTTGACTCACGTGCGGTATATTAAGTGTGCGGATAGAAGAGTGTTAAGATCCCTTGTTGAAATAAAGCAAAGATGGTATGAGTATTTTCGAAAGTTGCTTAATGAAGAACACCAGAAGAGAGACAGATGCGGGACCTCAAATGAGAATATAATACCGCCGCCGATAACGATAGATGAGGTTTAAATAGTCGAAGCCTTAAATAGGATGAAGAAATTGTAAGGCAGTAGGACCTGACGGAATACCTGGAAATTTGGAAATTTGGAAGGTCCTAGGAAAGAAATGAGTTGATGGGTTGCATTAAGGGGATGGGTGCGTATTTTCGGTTGCAATGCTATTCAAATGGGGATCCATTTTTTCGAATCCTGAGAAAACTAATAAGTATTTTTGAAAAATTTAAACGCAGAATGAAATATTACGTTATTGGCGAGGGCCGAAATTCCTCAGAACTTCTATAATGTTTATTTTAATAAGTTACAGGGGTGAAAATCTAAGAGAAAATTTAGTGTGATATTTAATTTTAAATATCTCATTCAAAAGAAACTTTTTATTTATTCTAAGGGACTTTCGGCCCTCGGTAATAATTTAGTCTTTCATTCTGCGTTTAAATTTTTCAAAAATATTTAATGGTTTTTTCAGGATTCGAGAAAAATGAACACAATGCCCGTGGTAATATTTTCTAAATATATTTTACAACGCACTCAGTCGAATAGAATATTGTCAGCATATTGTCAGTCAGACAGTGACAATCAGTGACAATTTTAAATATTTGACATGGCATCGGGAATATTTTGAGTTGTTGATTAAATAATATTGATATACCTATAGTGTATTGGATAAATAATTGATTTAAGACGTGAACTTAAAAAGTTATTTATTGTGTATTATTTGTGGAAGATCCAAGCAGAGAATACATCAGGATAATATATTCTGTGATCCAAGTATTTTTCCTCACACTTTTCCTCTTTTCTCGATTGAATACTAGTTTTTGTTGTACATACTTATAAATTATTACAATCACTGGAGACATAGTGAAAAAATTATCAGTAGTAATTGCACAAGAGCTCTAAAATTATCGAATGTTTCCCGAGTGACACTTTGACAGTTTTAATTTCACGGCCCGAAGGGTAGTGAAATTGTGTCAAAGTGCCACGAGGGCAAAAATTCGATAATACTTTTAGAGATCGAGTGCAATTTGTTGCGATTATTTCATGAATAAAACTGTTGAAAACCAAAATTTTATTGTAATTTATTTATGTAAGTACAAATTAGTACAATTAAACACACAGTTGTTATAAATATTTGACGGTTGAAAGTCATCATTTTATAATTTTTAAAACATTAATTGTTATTAATGTCACTGAATGTATTTTTTCGTAGCAACGATGGGTATCTAACGTCTAAAAATAGCAGTTTTATTTTAATTTATGTAGCTTTCTATTGGTCAGAATCTCCTATGAATGAAATAATCTCATTTATTAACTGAATTAATAATTTGCAATTGAATCGCTTATTGTATAAAGGGAATAAGTCCACTTCTGTATGAAATTAAAGTGAGGTATACATTTTGTTAAACCAACGTCGACGGATTGATGAGTCCATATAAAGTCCACAAAAAATCCATATAATAAAGGAAATTTGTATCTCTCACCATACGCGAAATATCGCACGATAAAATATTTGTTGAGCGTATAAAGGCAACTAGTCCGGGACTGATTACCTTTATACAATCATTCTTGTGGCGCCACCATCGTTTGTGGCACTTTGTTTACAGAGTCGTTTATTTTATTACTTCGGTTAGCTTACGTTAGTTAGTCTTACGATGGATTTTAGGTCTTGTTTGTAATAATAAACCTTTTTTTATAAATAAATTAATAATTTAATTTATTTGTCTTTTATTCATCGCTTGTATAAAGGAATCAAGTCCTAGCCTTTAAAAAGGACTTTTTGGCCTTGATCATTTTCAAAGCCAAGTTTGTTGTATCACATGTCACTCTACTAGTCCCCTTCTACATTTCATCTGTAGAACAAGATTTGATAGGTTATCAAGTTTCTAAACTAAATAGTTTTCTTCGTTTTTCTCAAAACTACGTATTGTGGATTTATACCCTTTATACAATAAGCGTTTCAATTATACAAATAACAATTATCCAAGAACATTCAAAAGCCATCTCTTAAAATTAATCATGACATTGTCAAGTAGAATGACGTTCTAGTAATGTTTATGTTACAGTTCAAGTTGATTCTCAGTTAGAGTTGACTCCAACTAGTTGGAGTCAACTCCAACTGAAACGAGCAGTAAAAGTTGATTTTAAAAATTTAAATCAACTTTTACTAGTTGGAGTTGACTCTTCCTGGATCGATTCAGTAAATGTTGATTATACATTATATGAGAATCTCAAGTGCATTTTTGATAAGTGTGCGTTTCTTTGTTTTGACCGTTTCAACTACATACTTATTAGTATAGTCTGTAACGTCGCCCCCGTTAGGTAAATTATTCTGATTCGATTTTTTGCACAAAATTTCACAAAGATATACATCCGTATAACAATCCTTATAACAAATACACAGGGTGTCACGCGGTACCGCGGTCGAAAAATTGTTTAACCAATTTTTGTTAACCAAATTCACAAAAATAATTTTTATCTACTCTACCTCATATTATGTAAAGCAGCGGTTCTCAATCTGTGGTACATGTACCACTGGTGGCACATATCATTATTTGCGGTGGTACACAAAACACACAAAAACTTAAAATAGTAGTACATAGTAAGTCTTGATTATACAATCTAAAAATATAGAAATATAATAAAAGAGACTTTAGATGGTACATGACTCAAAAAGATTGAGAACCGCTGATGTAAAGGTTTTATTGTGTGAAAATTGTAAATATAGATAGCACTACATGAAGGGTTTAAAGTGTGTCTGACGTAACAATGTATTTTAAATCGGTTTTACTTTTTCGCACTGTTTTTAGCACACTTTCATATAATTTAACATCCTTAACTTTCGCCTTCGGGAGGAAATCAGACACGCCCTTGCAACGGCAACTGAAATGCTCACAAAACAGCGACCACGGAAGCAAAGATGAATGACAGAGGAAATATTGGATTTAATGGACGTCAACTAAAAAACAACAAATCTGTAGGAAAAGATGAAATACCAGCTGAGCTATTGAAGTTAATCAACGAGGAAAACTTAGACCTTCTTCTTGGACTATTTAATAATCTTTACAATACAGGGACTATCCCTAACATATGGCTTGAATCAGTCTTCATACCACTGCCTAAAAAGAAGAATGCCAAATTATGCCTGGACTTCCGCCTTATAAGTCTATTAAATAACATTCTGAAACTTTTCTTGCGTATCATACAGAACAGAATATATTATAAACAAGCTGAAAATGAGAGCATTATCATAACGAAAACTTTGTTTATTTACGTATTTTAATTCATAATATGAAAAATTGCTATTATGAAAAGTAGTTTAGAATTAATAATTATGTTTTAATGTGCAATTATATCATTATAATTTAAATGTTATGAACTATAAAGGCAGTTTACTCTTGATCGAAATTCATATTTTTTATATACCTCGTATAAAATTAATAAAATTTTACATATGAGGGTTGCATCATAAATCTTAGAACATGAAGAGCTTTTTATGAAGAATAACTTTTCTTCGTCAAATTAAAAATAAAAGAGTTATAAATGAAAATGTTGCTGGTATCCATAATTTGAGAAAAACATTCAAATATTTTTTTCCATTAGAAAGATGTAATTGCACATTTCAGACCATAATTGTTTATACCAAACAATATTCTTTCATATACTGTCAGTTCGCTAAACTCAGACACAACTGGTTAGTGATTTTAGTCAATAATTTTGCCAATTTGGCAAAAAAATAATTACCAATTAGTTAATAATTACTAAATAATTAGTAATTTTGTCAATTTTGGCAAAATTCGCAAAAACAAAAAAATTACCTACTAAAATCACTAGCCAGTTGTGTCGAGTTTAGCGAACCGACTATATTTTAATTTCATAGCAAATGGAACAGTCCATTTATCATAAAGGGGAGGCCGCATACTCGTATAAACCTTTTTGAAGTTGTTAATAAATTATTGCTTATCAAATGTCATTGATGTTTTATTAATACTTAATTTAAAATTTAGTTTGATATTCACGAAGTGTCAAACTCAAATGTAAATAACCTAAGTCTTAATGCTTTGCTTAACAAATCGAGATTAAAAAAACTAGCCTACTTAATAGCAACGATTTCAGCTAGACGTGTAGTGTGTCGGTAGAAAATAACCCGATTGTGACGTCACATTTTAGACTTTGGGGTCGATTATCTCGAAGACGGTTAGAAATATCGAAATGCCGTTTTCAGATTTGGATTTAGAAGAGAAAACTAAATAAGAATCCATCGATAAATCTGATCTGAGTATTGCAGGAGCGGCAACGCAATAACACACAGACTTTTGCGAATTTATAAACGAAATGTTTTCGTTGAAAATGTGATGAGGTCACCGGTCAAGAACAATTTGGCTTCAGGAAAGGTATGGGGACACGAGAAGCAATATTCTGTCTTCAAACTCTGGCACAAAGATACAAAGATCAGCAAGCAGACCTTTTTATCTGTTTCATAGATTTTGAGAAAGCGTTCGATAGGGTGAAGCACAAGACCTTGATAGAAAGATTGAACGACATCGGAGTCGACAAAAGAGATTCTAAAATTATAGAGGCTATTTATTGGAATCAGACAGCAATCATAAAGACCAATGGTAATACGTCAAGGCCAATTGAAATACAACGAGGTGTTAGACAGGGTTTGTGTGCTATCACCCATACTTTTAACGTCTACTCTGAGGTAATATTTGCGAACTCTTTATCGCACTCTTCAGAAGGAATCAGGATAAACGGCCAAAGAGTAAATAACATCCGGTATGCAGATGACACAGTATTAATGACTGATTCGGACCATAGTCTGCAGATACTGTTGGATAGGGTTACTGAGAGTTGTGAAAAAATGGGGATGAAGATCAATACTGCGAAAACCAAAGTTATAAGAATATCAAGGAACAAAAATTTACCTCTTCCAATAAATATGTGAAACACCAACAGCTTGAATACGTAAGCCAGTACAAATATCTTGGTTGCTGGTTCAACAATCAACTTGATTATAAACAAGAAGTCAAGAGCGAGAATAGAGGTAGCCCGACAGGGGTTTATTAAAATGAAAAGCTTATTTTGTAACAGTAGCATTAATATCAGCCTTAGATGTCGTTTTCTGCATTGCTATGTGTGGTCAATACTTTTGTATGAAACGGAGGCCTGGACACAACACAACACTGATGAACAGGTTGGACGCCTTTAAACTCTGGCTTTATTGAAGAGACTTGAAAATACCTTGGACAACCCACACCACCAACGAATATGTTCTGAGGAGAATAGGTACAGATAGGGAACTGCTAAAAATCATTAAAGTCAGAAAAGTTAGCTACCTGGGACATATAATGAGAAACGAAAAGTACCGCCTCGCGCAACTGATCATCCAGGGTACGATTGAAGGAAAACGGGGTCCCGGTAGGCGCCAGATTTCATGGCTTACAAATATCAGAGACTGGACCGGTCTTGATTCAACATCTTTGTTTAGAGCCGCATTGGACAGAGACAGATTTGACAGTGTAGTCGCTAACCTTTACTAAAGGAGAAAGCACCACAAGAAGAAGAACTTTCGCCTTGTCATGGTGATGACATATGAGCAATAAATTACAAAAAAGGTTTTGACAGTTTTGTGGTTTGACAGAAAGAAGTTTGAATTTTTAAATGCCAAAATGGTGCAATCATCATTGTCAAAATAACTGTCAAAGTTGATGTTGATATTTTGATCTGCTCCTGTAAAAGATAAAAGTTTTGGTGTTTTTTGGAAGATAAAGTAGTGGTTAATAATTAATTGAGTGTTTATAAACAAAAACATTTCAGTATATAGTGGTTTAAAACTTATTTCCCCCTAAATGGGGGATAAAAGTGAGTCAGGGACGTCTCTTGTGACGCGAGTGACTGCGGATAATGGTGATATTATTAGTAAAATGGAATTGAATATGCAAGATGATGGACAAAATGCGAGACCGAAGATTAAACAATTCAATTTGCTTTCAGATAAGTATAATCTTGATAATATTTGGGTTTACATTGAAAGGATTGGTGATGATCTTAATTTGGGAAAATTACATGCAATGACGATTGGGCACCTTATTTTTAAAAAATTAAAGTTAACGAATGTTCGAGAAATTAAAAGTATAGGTAGGAACCGTGTAAAAGTTTTGCTTACTTCTCGGTTAGAGGCAAATAACCTCGTCAATAACAGCTCACTTAAAGAACAAAATTTGAAAGCATATATTCCTAGTCATTTACTAGAAATAAAAGGTGTGGTGAAAGACGTTGACACTAGATATGATGTGAAATATCTCATGGATAACATCGAAACTCCTTCTAATGTTTTGAGTATATATAGGACTAAGCGTAGGGTACAAAAAGAAGATAAAATTGAATATGTGGACAAAAAAACTATAATTATAACTTTTGAAGGCAATATTTTACCGAATTATGTTGCCTTTAATAGAGTATATTTTTCTGTTGAACAGTTTTTTGGCCGAGTTGTTCAATGTTATAAGTGTTTAAAATTTGGGCATGTTTCAGGGCAATGCCGAAGTACACAGGAACTATGTATACAGTGCGGTGAAATTAAAAATAAAGACCATCATTGCGAAAAAAGTATGTTTTGTATACATTGCAAAAATAACGAACATGTGACAATATCAAAAAAATGTCCATTTTATGAAAAACAAAAGAAAATTAAGAATATTATGATAGAACAAAAAACTACTTTTGTGGAAGCTAGATTAATATGTGAAAACTCCTTTTCGGCACTCATCAGTCCCAACTCTTTCTCTTGTTTAAATAATAATGAAAAAGAATTTCCATCCCTACCAATTAATAATAATGATAAAAATCTTGGTCCGACTCGGCCAACTGTAGAAATTAATAGATCTCAATTTTTGACTCAATCAAACTCTAATATAAATAATTCAAATGAACACTCAGGAAAGAAAAGAAAAGCAAACTCACCTATTTTAGAATCAACATCTCATAAACCGATGTTCCCCTTCACTTTTGGACCGTCTCAACCTTTGCCAACTAATTCTTATACACCGAATAATAATATCGAAAATAAAACTGAACTAGCTAAATCTGTAGCAACATTTATAATAAACTTTTTAAAAAATATTCATACAGTAGAAGACATAAAAACCTTGGACAACAAAATAATTATTAAAGAAGTAGAACAGTTCATAATTAATTCATAATGTCAATACAACATAATTTAAAAATAAGTCAGTGGAATTCCAGATCTGCTATATCAAACAAAGGTAGTTTAATGCATTATTTAAATAATAAAAGTATAGACATCCTCCTAATTAGTGAAACATGGTTCAAAAAAGATATTAGTTATCATTTTAAAAATTATAATTTGGTTAGAAAAGACAGAAATGATGGCTTCGGTGGTGTAGCTATTCTCATCCACAATTCAATTACTTTTAGTGAATTAAATTTAAACTCTAATTTTAACACGGAAATAGAAGTTTGTGGTGTAACAATTAAATATAAAACAAAGGATCTGAATATTTTATCTATATATAGACCACCTAAAAGTAAAAGTTCAATAAATGATTGGACAAACATCTTCTCGCAAGTTAATAATTCAGCAATTATAGGAGGAGATTTTAATGCTCACCATACTATTTGGGGATCTAGTTACAATGACACAGTTGGAACACAGCTTATTAATACTGCAGATGATCTCAACCTTATCGTAATAAATAATGGCGAGCCTACTGTTCTTACCCGACCAGATCAAAATAGTTCAGCAATTGATGTAACTTTTGTTACTCCTGACATAGCTAATAAAATCCACTGGTACATACATTCTGACACACTAGGCTCTAATCATTTTATTATCAATATGGAAATATTAGATAGTACTACAACTGAAGAGTTTATACCCAGAAGTAAGTGGAACATTAGAAAAGCCAATTGGAATCTATACACAACCTCAGTTGAAAATTTTTTTAATAGTGTTTACGAAATGGACAGTACATCTGATAAATATTGCTTTCTAATAGATAGTATGAATCATGCTGCGCACATTTCAATCCCGCAATATAAAACTTTTAAAAATAAAATTCGTTGTTCCCCACCTTGGTGGAATACAGAATGTGATACAATTATTAAAGAAAGGCAAGAAGCACTGACAGAATATAAAAAAAATGCTAATTTTAATAATTATATAAAGTGTCAAGCTAGCATGGCTAAAACTAAGAAGAATCTAAAATTGATAGCTAAAAAGAGTTGGAAAGATTTTGTGTCTTCTCTAAACAAAAATACTCCAACTACAACGTTGTGGAAGCAAGCCAGAAAACTAAATAGAAAATCAATTCCAAATGCATACAATTTGGATAACACCTTAGAGGATGAAATCTTTGATAAAATTGCTCCGCCATCTGTTAAACCACCTAATACTCATAATTATATTCCAGAAAAGCAAAGCCATTTTTTACTAGAACCTTTTAATATTACAGAACTAGAATATGTTCTAAAAAATCGAAATAACACGAGTCCAGGATTTGATAATATTAAATATCCAATGATTCAACATCTCCCTAAAATTGCCAAACTTCTAATGTTAGATATTTTTAATTGTGTAATCAGCAATAAATCAGTTATTGATCAATTTCACGATGTAATTGTTTTACCAATATTAAAACCAGGTAAAAACTCAAATTTGGCTCAGTCATATAGACCGATTTCTCTTATGTCCTGTATGTTGAAAACTCTAGAACGAATGATAAAACACAGGTTGGAATGGTGGGTAGAAAAAAATAAACTTCTTCCAGATTTTCAGTTTGGTTATAAAAAAGGATATGGTACTTTAGACGCACTTTCTACACTAGTAACAGATATTCAAAACACATTTTCCAACAACACCTATTTACCTACTATATGCTTAGACATTGAAAGTGCATATGACAATGTCAGTCTTGACATTTTAAGGGAAAAATTGATAAAACATTTTCATATACCGCCTCAGTTGGCTGAAGCTCTTTATAATTTTTATTCCTGCAGAAAGATATATCTAAGAACTAATTATAATAAACTGATAGGCCCTAGATATAATAATTTAGGACTACCACAGGGATCAGTATTGAGTCCCCTTTTGTTTAATATGTATACTGCGGATTTGCATAAAGTCCCTACTGACATTTTTAAATTTCAAATAATACAATATGCTGATGATTTTCTCCTGTATTCACAGGCCAAAACTTATGATAACTCTGTTCAAACCTTAGGACGAATTCAATGTTGTGTTAATTTATGGTTCAATCAAAACGGATTCGAAATAGCTCAAAATAAATCTACTGTCTGTATTTTCACTCGACATAATATCCCAAAAATAGAGAATTTAAAACTTAATGGCTACGACTATGCATTTGCTTCTTCCATTAAGTATTTGGGAATGATTTTGGATCGTAAATTGACTTGGAAATTACATATTGACTTTATGATAAATCGATGTAATAAGGGTCTAAATTTTCTTAAATCAGTTTCAAGGATCTGGTGGGGAGCTGATGTTGAAACTTCTTTGCTTTTCTATCGATCATATATTAGATCTATAATTGATTATGGTAGTATTCTATATGGCTCAGCTTCTAAACATATTTTAAACAAAGTAGACGTTGTACAAAACTTAGGACTCCGTATCTGTTTGGGAGCTATGAAATCAACCCCAAATAAAGCTTTACATGTAGAAGCTTTAGAAATTCCACTCAATTATAGAAGGAAATATCTCAGCCAGAAATTTTTAATGAAAATTCGTTACCTAAATATCGGTCTTTACCAAAATATTAACAAGCTGAATGTAGCAGATTTAACTAATAAATACTGGAAACTAAAGAACTCTCCTCCCCTTTGCGAGGCTTTTCGAGATCTGTTAAATTTTGACTGTGATTATAACATGATTGATAGTTTTGGACTCGAAGATTTTCATTCTTTTTTACATACAGTTAAATTAGTAAAACCAAGTTACCATGAAAACAGTAATATTAGCTCTAACATCTTAAGAACATTCTTAGATAATTGGCCAGATTCTATAAATATATATACAGATGCATCTAAGACGTTAGTTGGCACTGGATGTGCCTTTTTCATACCTGCTACTAAAACAGAAAAAATATTTAAGTTAGGCCATGATTTTTCTATCTTCAGTGCTGAAGCCATAGCAATTTATGAGGCCCTGCAATATTTTAAAGAATCAGAAGATATATCTGCAACAATTATTTCCGATTCACTCTCTGTTCTTCTTGCTATTCAAACTATAGATTTTCCCAATAACAATTCAAATATTTATATCCTACTAATTAAGAAAATCCTTTTTGAAATTCATAAAAATAAAAGAAGAGTGAACTTTTTATGGGTTAAGGCTCATATAGGACTAACGCATAATGAATATGTTGATAGGTTGGCTAAAAAAGCCATTGAATATGGTACTTCACATAATCGTAAGTTTTGCATATCTGACTTAGTTAACACTATTAAGCATCGAGTTAAAAATCAGTGGAGTCAATCATGGCGAGATCTTTGTAAACAATCCAAATCTCAGTATTCACTGATTCAACCTTCTGTTCCAAATATATATTGGTTTAAAAATTACGTAGTACCTCGAAGATATATAACAACATTAATTAGAATGAAGTTTGGACATGCATGTTTCCCTCTACATCTAGCAAGAATTAAAGTTTTTGATTCAAATCTTTGTACAGAATGTCAGAAGGTTGGTGACTTAAATCATACTTTCTTTGAGTGCGCAAAATATATTCCATGCACATATAATTTAATCCAAGATTTAATAAAATGTAATGTTTTTCCACCTTTCAATGTATCCTATCTATTGTCTCTGAACAGCAAGAATATATATGATTGTTTAATGAAATTTATCTGTGAAACTAAAATTAATCTCTAAACTTGTTAATCCTGATAATTTGGTATATTATGTACATATGAAAAAAGAAGAAGAAGAAGAAGAAGATACATAATGGAAAATGTGGTGAGCAACTTGGACAGTCCATAGCGGCCAGCTTTTGAACTGAGTAGAGAGCTGTAGAAGAGTTTGCTATGGAACTCTAAGGACCTCATTGCCTTCCTTATGTATGAACAGAAAACAACAAAAAAAGTTGTGACTGGCTAAATGACACCCAAGTCAATGCCTTAAAAAAAAAAAAAAAAAAAATGGTGCAATGGTGCATCTCACTCGCACTCACATTGATAGCTGCGTCAATAGGGCTTTTTATTCACAGTCATTTGTTTCGAGCTTCTGTCATGTGTCACATAATATTAATATATCTACGCCATACGTTATTGGTATCTGGAATGATACAAACCAAAGACGTATAGCGTAGATATATTAATATTATGTGACACATGACAGAAGCCCGAAATAAATGAGAGTCGATGAAAAGCCCTATACGCTCCTAGCACTCATTGTTAATAATTAAAAATAACCGCTTAGTAATAAAATAATAACAAAAATTTCTTCAGTATCTTGTAGGGGGGTCGTTAAAATTCGTATGACAGTAATGACAGTAAAGTTTTGATTTATTTTGTATGAATATAATTGCGAAACACTACAGAATTTTACTTTTTGACATAAATTTTATTAATAATAAGATAAACTTTGTACAATATTTTTAATAATTAAAGTAAATAAATTTTAATTTCACTCAAATAAATAATCGATTGCTGCCATTGACCACTTATATTCAATCTCGGTTAATTTGATTAATAATCGCGGCAGGTAAAGTAACATTCTTCTTTCAATACAACAAAGTGTTACTTTACTGCCGAAAATGAGGGCAAATGAGTACAATAATGGATGATTTTAGTGACGTTTGGCGATAAACAATGATTTTAAACAAATTCGCTAAAATAATTTTTTCACTTCGTACAATTTTTTTGGATCCTTTGGGCCTTTTTTCTCTAAAATTGACTGTTGTCGAGTTATTAGCGACTTAAATTTTGAAAAACGCCAAAATAAACATTTTTAAGGTTTAATAACTCGGTTAAAGATAATTATTGTGAAAGTCGAGCGAGCGGCCGTGGAGTAACGGCATAATTGCTGGCCTCATACGCCAGTGTACGTGGGTTCGAGCCCTGCCAAAGACAAACCATTTTCATTTCCAATAATGACACGAGCCGTCTCACCGTGCCTCGGAGAGCACGTTAAGCCGTCGGTCCCCCTGGGCTAGTGCACATCGACACTAGTTACTTGAAACAGGGTTAAATATGTAATTGGCGCCAGAACTGTCCGAAAGGCAAAAATGCCATACGATATTATATATTATAAAGTCAGAAACTAAAAAAAATCATTAAAGCTACCTCTATAAGATCCTGAAGAATTTTTTGTCATTATTTCATTAATAAGACATTATTTTAAATTATTAACAATGAGCGCTAAGCGTGTATTGAGGCGGCCGTCAATGTGAGTGCGAGTGAGATTCACCATTGGACGGCCGTAATGGTGCATCTCTTTAGCACTCACCATTGACTGCCGCCTAATACGCACTTAGCGCTCATTGTTAATAATTAAAGATAAAGCTTAGTAATAAAATAGTGACAAAAATTTCTGCTGGATCTTGTAGAGGGGGCTATAAACTTTGGTTTGGTCACTTTCTGACTTTCATAATAATGGATTTTAACCGAGTTATTAAGCCTTGAAAATGGCTATTTTCGCATTTTTCAAATTTTAAATCGCGTATAACTCGACAACAATCAATTTGAGAGAAAAATCACAATAGTACATTGTTTACCGGGTAGGAAAAGCTTAACATTCCTGGACGACTGTGAAGATTGCTAAGTCGAGGCGCAAGCCGAGACTTAGCAACACAGAGTCCAGGAATGTGGCTTTTCCTACGAGGTAAACATACTATTTTTCCGCAAATCGTTTAAAATTCGACAGATATTGATTGATTTAAAAAAAAACGCGATAATTTTATTCCCAAATAAATGGTGCTTTCAAATTCCTAATAAAATTACTTGGGTTACTATGGAAACGTATTGAGGTTGAATTGTCAAACTTGACGCTTATAAATAGAACACTAACAACTGTACGGAAATATCATTTCCTTACAGTAAGGAAATGACATTTCCTTACAGTAAGGAAGTCCTGACTTTTTCTTCAAGAAATTTTGACAGGAATGTCAAAATTTCCTGGCGATTTGCGGAAAAATACCTTTTTTTGCTCAGAATAACCCAAATGATCTAAAAAAATATTGTTCGAAGTGAAAAAATTATTTTTGTGAATTTGTCTAAAAAAATTGTTTAAACAATTTATCGATCAAGGTACTGCCTGGCACCCAGTAGATTTGTTATAAGGACCTATTTTTGAGTAAGTTTGTGCAAAAAATTCGAATCGGAGTAATTTACCTAACGGGGACGACGATACAGCCTAGACTAATTTGAACATTCTCAGTAACATTTAATTTCTAGAATCGGCTGTTTGTATGAATCAGAATCAACTTTTACTAAATGGCATTGGGAAGAGTATACTTTTCCTAGTTGGAGTCTACTTTTACTAGTAAATGTTGAATATAAATCTTCATTTTATATTTATAATCAACTTTTACTGAAACCAGCCGTTAGAGTTGACTCCAACTAGTTGGAGTCAACTCCAACTGGATAATCAACTTGAACTGTGACATTTACATATCCATACCAGTGTGCCATAATAATAGCCGTAAATTATTTGAGAATTATGTACCGATGGCCTTAAATGATGAGTAGGATATCTGAGGAAGAATCAATTGCAAATCCATGGAGGGAGAGCGTGATGATATCGCTGTATAAAGATACAGTAGACGTTCAGAAATGTAAGAATTATAGAAGAATAAAGTTAATTTCGCACACAATAAAAATTTGGGCGGGAAATCTAGAGCAAAGGTTAAGGAGGGAGACATTGATCAGGAAAAAAGGATTTGGGCTTATGCCAGGAAGAAGGGCAACGGATGCCTTGTTTGCTTTGAGACAGTTGATGAAGAAATGCGGGAGAAGAAAAGGTGGTATGGAATTTAAAGATCATGGGAGGGCACACGACACAGTTATTAGACAAGAGCTATGGAGATGTATATCATGGGTAGCGTACACCAAAGTAAGGACTTTTTTTAAGTTTTCCAATAACGGTGAGTTTGCGGTTAGGTAGGTGGCTCTTCATCACCTACCTCTTTAATCTTGTTATGGATGTACTGACGAAGAAGGTGGAGGGCCTCCTTGGTTAGTGCTCTTTGCGGATGATACCATGTTATTGGAGGAGGGCAAATAAATGTTCGAGGAGAAGTTGGAAGGTTCGATAAAGGTTATTAAAGAGGGGCTACTTAAGGTTACCACATCGGAAACGGAGTATAGGTGGTTGAGAGGAACAGAAATGGTTGGGGACTTGCTTGGAGGAAATTAGGACAAATAGAAGAATTTAAATAATTTGGTTTTTACACAACGCAAAATGGGACACTTGATGGAGAAATTGCACTCAGGATACAGGTTGGCTGATATAACTTGAAGCAAATGAGCTGGATAATCAATGACTAAAAATTCGGCGAAAGGAAAAGCTGAAAGAAAAGATATACCAAAATATGGTGAGACCTGCGTTGCTGTAAAGCGGTGAAGTATGCCCTGCAACGAAAGTTTGGGAGAATGGATGGACGCAACTGAAATAAAAATGTTACGTTGGATGTTGAGTAAGATTATGATGATATATTATAAGATGGAACAAGGACTAGGCAGGGGTAACTACAGTTTCAAAAAAGATTCAAGAACAAAGATTGCAATGGTTTGGTTACGTCAGACGTAGAAATAAGTACTATGTGTGATGAAGGATAGAGCTGTTAGAAGTTGAGGGAAAGAGAGGTAGAAGATAACCTTAAAGATGATGGAAGGACTATGTGGAGGAGAACTTGAGGAAGAAAGGTTCAAATGAAGGAGATACGATTGACAGGCATGAGTGAATAGATGAGAATAATAACCCAAAACCAACAATACACATAGAAATTTTTCAATTCCATCTCAATATAGGATTACAGTAACAGCTTTCAAGAGCTATATCTGTAGAAGAATAGTACATGGATGATCTACCACTTTTGTCTAGAAGCCGAAACGTAAATAATATTATAATTTTAACTAAAATTGCTGTGGGTTCTCACAAAGAATATAAGATATTCAGTTTAAAACTTTTCGAAAGAACACATATTTTTTTATCCTTATTTATTTGAATTTACTATTAGGAATAACTATTTATCGTTTTACAATTAAATGTAGATTAAATTTATGGTAGGGGAGTCCAAGCGGGGATTTTTGCAGTAACTCGAGCGCGTCAGATTATCATATGGGGAGAAACCTGGTACCCTGTAGATGTACCTCTACCATATATTGGCTCTAAACCCAGGGGAGTTCGTTAAGGGGGCCGAAAAAATCTATCCTTAGAAAAACTCGAAATCGTCAGATTAAGAAAAGGTAAGTTAAATACATGCAAAACAGTGTATATTTCAAAAATCTGACGATTTGGGCGGGGCGTAACGAAATGGGTAAGTCACAAAGTTTCACAAGAAAAAAGCAAATATTTCGCGAAATGAACGATGGATCTAAAAACTAAAAAATACGTGCTCAATATTTGTCAAAAATCTATCGAAGAATACCAAACACGACTCCCCGCGGAGAGGGGGGGTAAATTTAAAATATCCACCGATATTTCGCGAAATAAACATCAGATCGAATAACTGAAAAATACACTTTTATTCAATATGTTTGAAAAATCTATCGAATGGCACCAAACACGACCCCCTACGGAGGTGGAGTAGGGGGTTAATTTAAAATTTTAAATAGGAGCCCCCATTTTTTATTGCAGATTCGGTTCCTTTCGTAAAAATAAGTATCTTTTATTTGAAACATTTTTTTAAATTATGGATAAATGACGCTATAATCGGAAAAAACGATTTATTGGAAATGGAAAATTAAATTAAAAATGGAAAGTTCCCACTAAAATGGAACACTTTACTTAATTTTCTTTGGTTTTAGAACCTACTCTTCACAACCCAATAGGTCCCCAAAACGCTCGAGTGACTGTACATTTAGCATTATTTCCTTCCCTACTATTACGACATCTTTATATTACCAAAAAACCAAAATAAATTTTTGAAAGATTGATTTTAATAACTTTAGCAAATTAACTTTTAATCGATATTAAACAAAAACTATTATTAATTTGCTTGGCGCGTTGAGTGAATTATTTGACAGGCGACAATTTTTAAACTGCTTCATATCAGTTTCAGATTGCTTGCCAGTCGCGAACTGCAGAGGCAATTTGTGACTAGCATTCATCTTCACTTTTTAATACTGTCTCAGGTTCTTCACTGTCATCTGGAACAGCTTCCAATCCCTGGACTTTATAAGGATTTCTGGTAAGCCTTCTGTCTCTTAAGTATTGTAGTCTTTCCTACAATATTAAAAAAATTGCATTTGTTACGTCTAATAGTTACAGTAATTACAACTACTACGACTACTACAAAATAAAAAAAAAGAAGAAGATAGTCTTGAAATATGAATAATAAAGATCTACATCTACAACATGTGGTAAATATTAGGGAGAAATTGATTCTGAATCCGTCGATTAATATATCCACGACTTTATTGGAAAATATTAGTAATCTTGATTAAGAAAACCACTCGATGAATTTCCTTAATCTTGTTACTCCTATTTTAATGAATATAAGAAAATTGATCACCATTATCATAATTGGCTCGATAATCCTAGACGGATCTTGGCCTGCTCGCGAGAAGTCGCACTCCCGTGGATTCCTATTAGCAACTTCCCTCCATCTTCTGACACTTAGAATATTTAGATCTTCTTCCACATCTTCAGTCCAACTTCTATGCCGTCATCCTCTACTTCTTCTGCCCTCTGGATTTGAATTACTTCAATCTCTTCGTGTAATTATATGACATCCTAGTGCCCAAACCATGTTAGTCTCTGCACCTTAATATATTTCACAATATATGGAATTGTGTATAGTTGGTATAATTCAAAGTTATATCTTCGATGAAAGATAATAATTTTCATTTACGACCCCAAAGATCTTTCGAAGTACCTACTTTTCTGTCAAAGACATAAATTCGTCTATCCTCGTTTTAAGATAAAGTCCATGTTTCAGCCTCATATACAAAAACTGGTCTTATTAAGGTCTTGTAAATGTTAAGAGTAAACAGTGGCGATCAACAAGTAGCAACAAAATATAACTTCGGGAGATAGTATCATAAACTTTGGCAACAGTGGTAATCTTTGACATTATCTAAGATTAATATTTTGACAATATCATAGTCGCGCTAAATGGAAGTAATAGAAAACGATTTTATTATTAATAAATAGATATTTATAAAAATAAACCAAAATGGGTGAAAATTTTATGTTAAGATAGGTATTTAGAAAGGTATTTGCATGAAATATCTAATAATAAAACAATAATAAATAATCATTTTTTTTTTGTGAAGCGAAACAAATTTCGATTTTTGCATAATTTTGGCACGGTTTTAATGGACTTTTTATTGGAAGGTTTCACTTTATTTTTCGTTTGATTTACTTTTTCCACTTTGTTAAACTATTGATAATATTTTTAGAATAAAAAATCCTCCTAAAACTTTATATACTCGCATTAGAATTCGAAATATTTTTACGTAAAATATACTTACCTACCTAGATATAACTAAAACTTACAATTAACAGCAATCTATTCTTTCAAAGAGGCCAACAACTTATACAACAACAACAAATATATAATAAATTAACTATCAATAAACACTACTTTCCTATGAAACAACAAAAACGAATTCTTAAATTAACACACTACTGCACTAAACAGATATCGATAAAGATGACAGAACAGATTAGAGAAAATCTGACGCAGGTTTGTCAAAATGACAGTGATTATTTCATTCATAGGAGATTCTGACCAATAGAAAGCTACAGAAATCTGAATTAAATCGATAATTTTTGATAATCTCCCGTCGTTAAGTATATTACGTCAGATGCCCTTCGTTGCTACGAAAAAATACATTCAGTGACATTAATGACAATTAATGTTTTAAAAATTATAAAAGTGATGACTTTCAATCGTCAAATATTTATAAAAAATGTTTGTTTAATGGTACTTACATAAATAAATTACAATAAAATTTTGGTTTTGAACAGTTTTATTCATGAAATAATCGCAACAAATTGCACTCGACCTCTGAAATTAATATAGAATTTTTGCTCTGGCCGGATAGCCCTGGCAGCTAAGGCCATTCAAATGAAGAGAAGAAGAAGAATGTTTGCTCTCGTGACACTTTGACATATTTCACTCGCCTTCGGCTCGTGAAATTAAAACTGTCAAAGTGTAACTCGGGAAAAATTCAACAATTTCAGAGCTCTTGTGCAATTACTACTGATAATTTCTCTATGTTGCCTAATTAGTTATTTAGTTATAATATGTTCGATTTCTTGTTAGAAATAAAAAATTTTAGTAGTTCCAAGATTACACAAAATCTAGGCATGGGATAAAAAAGTTTATTTGAAGAAAGTTTGTTTTCTTCTTAATGGCGGTACAGGCTCCTTTTTTCAATTTTTTATTTAGTTATATTGTAATTTCCACGTACTAACATATTTCTGAAATTGGGCTCTGTACCGCCATTATTTAATATATTACGAATATGTGTGCCAAATATCTCGACAAAATATTCAAAATTAGAGCCGCAATCTTGGAACGCGTTTGTTGCTACCTGTTGATCGCTACTGTAGCCTCTTAAGCTTTACTACACGTTTTAAGTTTTTATTTTTCAGATGTTTTTGAAGACGTGGAAAGCTCTGTTTGCTATGAGTCTTATTACTTTGTCGCTTGTCGTGTTTGTTGTATTTACTAGTGATCCATGTATGAGTTCTTCGACGTGCTCAAAAGTATCGTTATTAATTTGGATTCTCTTTTTAACATTTTGAGTCTTTTTAGTGACCAATATATCGATGCTTCAGAAGTCAAACGGTGTAAGTCAAGTTCTCCCTAAAAAATGACTTATGAGATGTAACACCAAAGAATACACCAACGACAAACAGCTGGTCCTTATTTTTATTTATGAATAACTTATATTATGATAAATAAAGAGGGTATATTTATTTTTAATGGCTCCTCATTTTTTTGCAACTATTTTCACAAACATCTTATCTTTTTTCAAACATTTATTGACTTACACCGATTGGCTTCTGAGGCTGTAGATGTATATTTGGATTTTGCTTCGTTTAGAACAAGTCCTAGTTCACTTGCCTCAACAAACTAGCAATCATGATGCTATCATGATGTTATTAATGTACAAACTATATGAATACAGATTAAAAAAATTAAAAGAAATAAATAGTAGTTGAAATCTCACCTCAAAACTCTCCATTTTTCTTCTAAACATATTTCCTACGACTATATAGTTAAAGTAATAAGCAGACACATGTGGAAATGCCAATGCACCAACTATTATACCTAATGATGGTAAAATTTCAAACCACATATTATTATAATTTTTAGCAATTAGTATTATAATTTTTAATTATATTAACATAACTTCAAACATGACAAGCGTATGTCAAATAAGTGACGTTTATATTTTAATCGCAAATTGACTCGATTAATGTGACGTCATCAGACGATGATTATTTTTAATAGTTATTTATGTAGTCGAGGTCATGAAGCATTTTGGCTCGCAATTTTTACGTCCAGCATGGATTTACTTGAAATTTTCACAGAAGGTAGGGAATAGTCCAAGGATCATTTTTTATATCATGCCGCTGTACGCTAAAACCTTGGGGGTGGTTGCCACCCCATCTCGGGGGGGCCGGAATTTTTTATTACATTTTGACTATGTGAATCGATGTAAAAGGTGATTCTAAGAAAAAAATGTTTTTTACATTTTCTTCGTAATACTAATATTTTTCGAGTTATTCGCGCTTGAAAGTAACAGTTTTTCGATGAAAAAATCGACTTTTTTAGAGGGTTTTTTGAGAATACCTCGAAAAATATGCATTTAATCAAAAAAACTGTAGATATCAAAATTGTACCTTTTAGTAACACAAACCAAATTCTTTTTCTGTGATATCTTTAAGACCAATACAAACCGAGATACGGCATGTTAAAAGTTAGCTTTTTTCGTCAAATGCATAATTTGAAATATTCAAAGGAAAATAACGGAAAAACTTTGCATTTTTCGAGGAAAACTTAAATAGCCTTTTTTAAAGTATACAGTTAGGCCTCTCAAAAAAATAATAATAAAAAGTCTCTAGCCTGAAAATTAGGCGACTTATGATAAAAAAAGTCGGTACCTGCCTTCCCTATGAAAAAATCAGTGAAAACAGTCCCCTAACTACCCTCCTAATTAAAAATTGGTCTTCACCTTTCTGTAATTCCTTTTATATTTGTATTATCAATACACCCAAGATTTTTGACCTATTTAAAAGGCCTAATTTTAGAAAAATTGGAGTTTAAAAAAAAATAATTTTTGGAATTTCCCATTTTTCACCATTTACTTCAAAATATCTCCGAAAATACTGGAGATCCGAAAAAAATTATAGACTACTAAATTGTAGCTTTTTTAATAACTAAAATTCAATTGTGCATATATTTTCAATACAGTGAACAGTTAGCGAGATATAGCTGTTTAAAACCTCTATTTACGAGCAAACACCCCCTTATTCGAGCCCTTTAAACCCACCATAATTAAAAACTAAGGGATCTTACGAAATTTAGTCTACACAGTCATAACTCTTCAAAAATCCAACAAAGTCATTTTTGAATAAACTTTTTATCGCCAAAAATGAAGGAGCTATGTTTATAAAACGAATTTTTTTTTTTTTTTCGAAAAATTCGGATAGTCCGCTTATGGATAATTTTCAATGTATGTATAATACCACAGAACCGGTTCGTATACTGGAAGATGACTAAAAAACTAATTGTATTTGTATTTGTACATATTTGTAAATTCGTATTTTTCCGTAAATAAATGTTTTTGTAATTCTTTAATTCTACTTTTTTTCTGTATAAATCTATTAAAATATCTACTTATAAAAACTGTAATGTTATTAAGGGTGGTTTTTCAGGGTAGAAATATTATGATATTATATCCTAAAGTATAAAAATCATTATTTAACCAATCAAAACCAAATTTTACCCATATTAAAGTTTACAATGTTTTTATATAATTTTTGACAATAAGGGGTAGTTTACACCCCTAAAAATAATCAACCCCCTTAAGCATGATATAGAATATGAAGTACAGAGTGAGATGATCCTAATCCCAAATTTTTATGTAAATCGATGCAAGCCGAAATTATTCTTTTAGAATAAGTAAATTTTTTATATATAGCTCCAACAAGGGTGGTTTCAAGGGTTGAAATATTATGATATTATATCTTTAAGCATAAAACAATCATTATGTAACTAATAAGAAACAAATGTTGACAATATTAAAGTTTAAAATGTTATTTTATAATTTTTTACAATTGGGGGTAGTTTTCACCCTTAAAAAACCAAAAGCGTACAACGGCTCAATATAGAAAATGAACTAGAGGGTGAAATGAGCCTAATCCCAAATTTTTGTTCAAATCGATGCTGGACGAAAGAATTGCGAGATTTTGCCATTTTTTCAGCTTCATTTCCTCGACTAATGATATAAGTGTTAAAAATACAATTTTAAGGCACGCATGTGAAAGTTTGCAGAATGAGCGAAGCGAATTCACATGAGTGCCTTAAAAATGTACTTTTTAACACGTATATCATACAATATTTTTTCTACAAACGTTATAAATTTATAAACTACAATATTTTTGTTAATTGTTGGAACCATGAAACCTACGACCCGTAAAAGGTAGAACTGGTTGTCTACACTCGAGGGGAATGTCTAAAAATTCTTAGCGAAAATATTATACCGTTACATAAACTTGTTTTTTCTACAAATAAACATAAAATTTTTTCTACATAAAACGTGTTAAAAATGCAATAATACAGTTTAAATTAAATTTTAAAAAACCTTTTAAAGCACCTTTTTTAAATTGCGTAAGTTGTACTATTAATATTAATGTTAATAAATGAAATATAAATATTTTGACGTTTCACAATTTTACAATTTACTTTTAACTGCAGTGCCTTAAAAATTTTAAAGCTCTAATGCCTTAAAGTAGCATTTTTAACGCTCCTATGGAGTGCTAAAAATTGCATTTATCTACTCTATCTCATATTATGCATACGTTTTTAGTTTGTGAAAACTGCCATTATAGGTAGCAGTGCGTGAAGGATTTAAAGTGTGCGTGAAGTAACAATGTATTTTAAATGGGGTTTACTTTTTCGCACACTTTCATAACGAGCGATCCACAATTATTGGGATCAAAGCTAGCTGTGCAAAAACTACTTACCTATGTCTTGTTTTAATCTGAATTTATATCATTGGTTTATCAATTAATTTTGATTAACATTATAAAACATAAAAATTCAGTCAAAACCTTTAACACAGAACTTTAATCAAAAATAAAAAGAATTAACAAAACAATAATAAATAAAATAAAACAATATACTATATATTTATGTCCACCACCAACATCTCTACATAACCTAACTTTTCTTAAGTTGACGTACACTGCAAATGTGAGGTAAAGTGGAAAGTATATCTGAATTAAGAATAGACATGCACTGTATAGCTATCTCTGTCGTTATAATGAAATATCCTTAACTCGCGTTGTCATGGTGATGACATTTGAGCAATAAATTACAACAAAAGTTTTGACAGTTTTTTGGTTTGAAAGAAATTAGAATTTTTAAATGTCAAAGTTCTATAAATTGTAGAATAGAAATGAATTCCAGTGACGAAGAGTTACAGTTTTTTTATTTGTTTATCGTAGATAAAATATTGTATGAAACTGTGCGTGAAGTACTTTTTGCGAACTTACGCGATGTATAGCACTCGCTGTCGCTTGTGCTCTAAATTCGCGTGCGTTCGCAAAAAGCATACTTCACGAACTGTTTCATAAATAACTATTTTAACACGGTTGTAGAAAAACCTTATGAAATGAGGCGACCACTGATAGGTGAATCAGGGTACCGTGTGGTGAATCGTCAAAGGGGCAGGAAACTCAATGGGAAATTCTAAACTGTTGAATTCCTGCTTCCCCAAGTTATTTTACATCAAAAGTCATAAGAAACTATTTGTAGAGAATTGAAATCTGTATTGAAAACAACTGTTAATATTGTTCTACGAACAATAATTATTCAAAATTTTGTAAAAATATAATACAATTTTCAGAGAAATACGCCAAAGTTACGCCACACACAGTGTAATAATGTGTAGAGGACTGTATGTAGAGGACTGTATTGAAAATAAACCTTAAAATAATTGTTAAGTATACGAATTAAACACATTCCAAAATTCCAGATACTGTTTTAAAAGTTAGATCAGATAATAAATAATATATACAGGATGTTTCTAAATAAGTGTGACAAACTTTAAGGGGCATTTCTACATAAAAAATAAGAACAGTTTGCTCTATAAACATATGTCCGCAAATGCTTCGTTTCCGAGTGACAGCCACAATTTATCTTGAATATTGATTTTATTCCAAGTATTCCAAGGACCTACAAAGTATTCGAAATAAGTTTGTAAAACTTTACAGGGTGTTTCATTAATAGTTGGAAATATTTTAACTGTAGATTCTTGGGCTCAGAATATTAAGACTTAACCCAAATCACCTAGTCCGAAAATGCTTCCTCAGGGAACTAGAGCTCTTTGAAGATGGCGTTTTTTAATTAGGTTTTTCAAATATCTCCAGAACACTTCTATTTAGAAAAACAACAACTAGTACGCCTATTTACCTTCTAGAAATAAATCAGTTCCAAAATTGCGAAATTCTAGTACCGGTCATAGGCGCCCTTTTGGGTAGAGCTGCGGTTTTTTATCGCATAATTACTTCAGAGAAATAAGGGAAAAAAATATCCTGTTGGTGACACAACCCCCTCCAGGCCAAAACCAAATTTTTTTAGTAGTATGGACATGGACATCTATATTAATAGCCTATATGTTTCCTGCAGCCGATTTTGATGATATACATAGTTATAAACAAATAAAGATCAAAAAACGGTAAATTTTCGCTTTTTTCGTCTATAACCAAAAAGTTAAGTATTTTGAACAAATTTGAGAATGAGAAACTCATAAATCGTATAAAATACTTCAATATGGCGTTTGTTGAATATGTCTATCCTCATTGGTTGCTTAGAAAATTGAAAAATAAATCATAAATTTTGAGTTTTTATAAATATTCATAAATTATGTATAAATTAACTTAGAACGTTCTTATTACACGAAATGCTGAAACTTCTGGTGCTTAAATCATACCCTAAATTTTAAAGCAATTGGTCAAATAGTTTAAAAGGTATTTAATTTGTTTATCCCAAATTAATTTTTTTGCAACGCTATAAGTCAGAAAATAATGAAGTTACACTAATACTTTGGATAGTTTATGAAAGAATAAGATTTATACTATTAATTTAATTTAAAAAAATGACAAAAAATAATTCTAAATACTGCAAAATTATTTTGCAAAAACATGTGAATTAAAAAAAGGGGGGGTAACTTTGTCCCTAATTGTCCTAGGACAATTGTTTTTCTTTTAAAAAGTTATTCTAATTGTTTATAAGTAAGTAAAAAATCTACGTGTTTTGCAAAATAATTTTACACTGTTTAAAATTACTTTTTGTCATTTTTTTAATTAAGTTAATAGTATAAATGTTCTTCGTCCATAAACTGTCAGAAGTCTTACTGTAACCTCATGATTCTCTGACTTAGTGTTTCAAAAAAAATGAATTTGTGATAAACAAATTAAATAACTTTTAAACTATTTGACCAATTGCTTTGAAATTTAAAATATAATTTAAGCACCAGAAGTCTCAGCATTCCATATAATAAGAACGTTCTAAGTTAATTTGTACATAAGTTATGAATATTTATAAAAACTCAAAATTTATGATTTATTTTGCAATTTTCGAAGCAACCAATAACAATAGACATATTCAGCGAACGCCATATTGAAGTTTTTTATAAGATTTATGAGTTTCTTACTCTCAAATTTGTTTAAAATGCTTAACTTTTTGGTTATAGACGAAAAAAGCGAAAATTTACCTTTTTTTGATATTGATTTGTTTATAACTATGTATATCATCAAAATCGGCTGCAGGAAACATGAAGGTTATTAATATAGATGTCCATACTACTAAAAACATTTGGTTTCGGCCTGGAGGGGGATGTGTCACGAGAAAAATCTTATTTCTCTGGACTAAATTTTTTGTCTTCAAATTTTAAGCATTTTTGACGCTGGATTATTAAATTGTGAGATATTCTAGTACTAAAAGGTTTTCTTGCTTGAAGTCGGCAGGATAACACCGTTTTCTAGAAAAATTGATTTAAAAATATTTCGTATTTTTAATTTGAATTTTTTTTTTAATTTCATAAAAAACAGTCTATTTTGCCAACCTAAAGCAAACAGTGGCAGATCTACGCGAAGGGAAAAAGGGGAATTCCCCCCTAACAGGGTCCAAAATTAAAGAACAAAATTGTTGGAACAAAAATATATTAGCTGACATGAAGCTTAAACCACAAACAGACAAATTTAACCCAATATACACGCGAGTTAGGAAAATTAATGGAACTTACTGCAAATCAGTAATTATTTATGTCTTTCATGTAGTTTATGTTTATTGTTTTTTATGTCTTATGGTTGGTGTTTCAGTGGAAGTCCCCCCCCCTCCAAGGCAAATATCTAGATCCGCCACTGAAAGCAAGAGTAACTTTTAGTACTAGAATACCTCATAATTTAATAATATAGTGTCTAAAATGCTTAAAAATTAAAGACACAAAAAATAATGCGATACAGTAACCGTTGACCTACCCAAAACGGACGCCTGTAAACGATACTACAAATTCGCAATTTATGAAATCGATTTATCTCTGAAAGATGAATAATTGGCGCACCAGTTTTCTTTTTTCTAAATAGAAGCGTTCTGGAGGTATTTAAAAAAAAAACTAATTACACGACGCCATCTTCAAAGAGCTCTAGCTCCATTACAAAGCATTTGCGGACTAGGTGATTTGGGTTAAACCTCAATATTTTGAGCCCAGAAATCTACATGTAAAATATTTCCAACTAATAATGAAACACCCTGTATACATTCATGTAGAAACTTATTTCGAATACTTTGTAAGCGTTAAAACGTTTGATTCTTTGCATAAAAACGGCATGTCGCAGAATAAAAATGGAGGATTGATTTTTGATCACAAATTAAAAAAGGAACTCAACAATAATTTTTAATTTGAAATATCTCAGTGGCGTACTATTTTTTTTTCTTTAAAAAATTTCAAGCCATTACTCGTATGCGCGCCAATGGCGAATATAAAATTCTTAAGTGTACGTCCAATATTTTGCAATAACTACCTCTTAAAACCCACCAAATTTAATTTGCATATCGCAACCAATTTTAGAGCAATAAATAAATCGTCAGTTTGTAAGAAAAATTCCAACTCCCCGTATCTCGGAAACGAAGCATTTGCGGACATATGTTTATAAAGCAAACTGTCATTATTTTTTATTCATGTACAATTACCCCTTAAAGTTTGTCACACTTATTTAGAAACACCCTGCATATTTCAATATTTGTAAATATTGTATGCGTTAAACTAGAAGTGATTAATAAATATTTTTATATGAGAAGAATAAAAATAAAAACATTAAAACTGTTGATACTGCTGTGAAACAGAGAAAAAGGCAAATAGAATTCTTTAGTACTTCTTATTTCAATGAATAGTAATCACCTGCAATTTTAAACGCCTTCTATTTACAACTGTGAGATTTTCTCGCAATAATAACTATCTGCTATTGGTAAACAATTACTTATCTAGAAAATATCCACAATTGTAATAACTTCAGCTAAAATAATGATAATAATAGACCAGATCACTTTCCATTGCTTTATTGACCATGAACGGGGCAATGGAGGTCTAGTTTTTACATAACATGTGATCGTGTCAATAATCGAGAAAATTATTTTCTATTCATCACGAAACCAATGCGATTTTATTGATTCTTACGCAATATTTAGTTTATTAGATTAGGAAATCGATAGCGATTTTTTAATATTGATCAGACAAAAGGTATTATTTTTTAATATATATCACACGTGTTTTGATTAAATTAAAAATAGTTTTTATTAAAGATTTACGGCCTTGTATTCGCCTTGGTAATTTAAGTAATCGTGCGAGGATACGTTCGAAAAATGTTTGCTTAAAAGTTCAAAAAAGAAAACGTTTAATATTTTCTTCCGTTTGCAATATTTAATAAAACAGTATGGTATAACTAGACCCAAACCCAGACATCCAAAGTGAAAGTTATCCTCCAACACCAAATTGTTCTATATGGTCTACATAATGTTCACAAAAAAGGCACACCATTTTGAGCGTCGGGTTTGGGGGGTAAGGGGGAGAAATCGGTAAATTCGTAGTTTTTTACGTATTTTGTCAATATTTCTAAAACTATGCGGTTTAGCATGAACAACCTTCTTCTATACAAAAATGTTCTACATTAAATTTTAAATAAAAAGGGTCCGATACATAAACCTTTTAAAATGAATGGTTCCAAAGTTACGGAGGTAGTATAATTGGTCCAAAAAAAGGCCTAACCCAAATATCGAAAGTAAAAGTTACACCAAATTGTTCTACATGGTTCACATATTGTTAAATAAAAAGTTACACTATTTTGAGCGTCCCGTTAGGGGGCGGGGGGATGGGTAAGGAGTCGGTAAATTAGTAGTTTTTTACGTTTTTCGTCAATATTTCTATGCTTTGGCGTAAACAATGTTCTACATATACAAACATGTTCTACATAAAATTTAAAACAAAAAAGTTCCTATACATAATTGTTATAAAATCAACAGTTCCAGAGTTACGGAGGGTGAGAAGTGGAGGTTTTCGATACTTTTTATATTTTTTGGGCAATGTATAATATTACTGATGAATGAAATTTTCTTTAACAGGATTGTGTTTTGTAAATAAAATTTGCTATTTCAGTGGCCGATGGTATGTTAGTGATAAGCCCTTGAAGAAACGTCAACCTCACCACCAAAAATTATCATCAATTGCCCAAAAAACATAAAAAGTGTCGAAAACCTCCACTTTTCACCCTCCGTAACTCTGGAACCGTTGATTTTATAACAATTATGTGTAGGACCTGTTTTTTAAATTTTATGTAGAACATTTTTGTATAGAACATTGTTTACGCTAGAGCATAGTTTTAGAAATATTGACGAAAAACTTAAAAAACGACTAATATACCGTCTTCTCCCCATCTCTCCCCCAAATCGGACGCTCAAAATGGTGTAATTTTTTACTGAACAATATGTGGACCATGTAAAACAATTTGGTGTTGGAGGAAAACTTTTACTTTGGATATTTGTGTTAGGCCTTTTTTTGGACCAATTATACAATACCTTCGTAACTTTGGAACCGTTCATTTTAGAAGGATTATGAATTGGGTCTTTTTTATTTCAAATTTAATGTAGAACATTTTTGTATAAAAGGTTGTTCATGCTAAATCGCATAGTTTTAGAAATATTGACGAAAAACGTAAAAAACTATTTACCGGTTTCTCCCCCTCCTCTCCCCCAAACCCGACGCTCAAAATGGTGTGACTTTTTTCTGAAAATTATGTGGACCATTTAGAAAAATTTGCTATTGGAGGTTAACTTTCACTTAAGACGTCTGGGTTATGCCATCTTTTGGATCAATTGTATCATATTAAAGAGGGATAATACCGATCAGAATATTTAATTAATGTATACATTATCCGGCATCAACACAAGATAGATCACTTGAAAGGAAAAGCACTAAATAATTCCTTCCTTTTTAATTATTGTTTTCACCTATATTCACCTATATTCACCTATATTGCAAAAATGTGAAAACCTTGAATTATTCCTCTGACTGGATTATCCCTCCCCGATGTCCCTCTGACTGTCCGCGATTATAATTCCTCCGTTATTAAAACAGATAGAATGACAAAATGAGGTGTCGAATAAAAGCTTATAACCGCAGGATGATATTAAAGGTGAGAAATTTCACTTCGGGCTTTCGGTTTTAAAGTTGGCAACCGGAAGTACTGTTTTAAAGTCGTTAAAATAGTGCAAGCCATATATTATTATTTGAAGGGGCTTAGCAATATGGGAACAAATATAAATATGCTTCCGTTTTCAGGCCTGTGTGTCCATCTGTGTCTGTCCACGAACGTAACTACTACGTTATTAAAACATATACGGTGATGAGTGCACTAGTAACCGGCAGAATAACGCAAAAGACGGAAAACATAATGCGTTGTAAAATAAAAAGGATGAAACTAGTAGAGATTAGAGTAGAAAATTATCAATAAAAACTTATAAATTTACATTATATTCATACTTTCCCACCTTTAGACGTATCGGAGCCAAACTGTCGCAGGAGAATTTTATATGAGAAACTATGAAACTTTATAAAATTTTGTAAAATTCTCCTGTCACATTGGCAGTTGCCAAACTCATCCGATGTCTAAAGGGGGGAAACTATCAACATAATGTAAATTTATAAGTTAGGATAATGCCTCTACTAATTTCCTCTCTTTTTATTCCACAAATGTATTATGTTTTCCGGAAAAGAGAGGAAAAGCAGTCGGACCAGATGATATTCCTGGGGAAGTATGGAGAGCATTGGGAGAGACAGGAATAAGTTGGCTAGCAGGTCTATTTAATAGAATTATGGAAGTTGGACAAATGCCAGACGAATGGAGAAGCAGTATATTAGTACCTGTCTACAAAAACAAGAGAGACATACAACAATGCACAAACTACAGGGCTATAAAACTACTTAGCCACACCATGAAAATATGGGAGAGAGTAATTGATAGACGGATACGTGAAGAAACCGAAATATCCGATAATCAATTTGGCTTTATGCAGGGCAGATCAACAACAGATGCAATTTTAATTGTAAGGCAACTGATGGAAAAATACAGGAATAAAGAGACCAACGCTCATATGGTATTCATTGATCTTGAGAAAGCATATGATAGTGTTCCTCGAGAGATTCTGTGGTGGGCACTCAATAAGAAAGGATTCCCGGGCGAATATGTAAAGATTGTGAAAAATATGTATGAGGGAGTAACGACTAGTGTTAGAACAGGTGTGGGAGAGACTGATAAATTTCAGGTGAAAGTAGGATTGCACCAAGGCTCGGTGCTTAGTCCTTATTTATTCTCATTAGTTTTGGACCAGATAACAGCGAAACTACAGGGTAGTATTCTATGGTGCCTAATGTATGCTGATGATATAGTGTTAATAGGAATTAGTGAAAGAGACTTAGAACAAAAACTGGAACAGTGGAGACAAGCTCTGTAGGAAAAAGGTTTAAAACTTAGTAGGACAAAAACAGAGTATTTGGAATGTTCATTTAAAGATGGAGTTACTACAAATAAAATGGTATCTTTGGATGGTGAAATGATTGTGAAAAGCAATAGTTTTAAGTACCTAGAATCGGTATTACAGACTAATGGAGAAATAGATGGAGATGCATGCAGTAGAATTAGGGCTGGATGGATGAAGTGGAAAGAAGCGAGTGGTGTGTTGTGTGACAGAAAAATTCCAACGAAGCCGAAGGGAAAATTATATAAAACAGCCATAAGACCGGCTATGATGCACGGAACTGAATGTTGGGCAGTGAAAAAGAAAGAGGAACAACGAATGCATGTGGCGGAAATGAGAATGCTTAGATGGATGAGTGGAGTGACAAAGAAGGATAAAATTAGAAATGAGTATATTAGGGGAAGTCTAGATGTGGCACCAATTGATGCCAAAATGAGAGAGCATAGGTTAAGATGGTTTGGTCATGTTCAACGTCGAGACGTTAATCACCCAATACGAAGAATAGCTGAAGTGCAGATTCCTGGAAGGAGTAGGAGAGGAAGACCAACGAAGACCTGGGGGGAGACGATAAGGCAGGACATGTTGGTAAATGGGATTAACATTGATATGACCCAAGATAGAATTGTGTGGAGAAATGCAATTAGGGAAGCCGACCCCGCATAGGGATAAGGCAAAGAGAATGATAAATGTATTATGTTTTCCGACTTTTCATCACTGTATAATCATAAATTAAGTGTTCAATGAGATCTTATAACCTAAAGATTGGATTAAATGTGAGAAATTTGACATCAGACTTTAGGTTGCAGAGATGCAACCGGAAATAATGTTTTAAAGTCGCATTAAACAGTCAAAGTAGAGATGCAGTCTTAGTAAGATGAGAATAAATAATATACTTTTAAAATAGAAGTAGGTTGAATGCTCGAATATATGGAATGTATAGGAATAAAAGGTAGATTTCGAGCATATAGTTTAATCAAATCTTGCCCAAGTATACTTTCGCTAACTTAGCATCATCAGCGGCATTTCGTCAAAACAGGAAGATATCCCAGCAAAATGTAGATAACATTTGTATGGCAAGAAAGTAATTTAAAAAATTTTGCAACTAACAAATAACATTAAACACACACTGGACGAACGACAAACTTTAAAAAGACAACCACATGCAATGGCGACAGTAAAATTCTCGCGCTATAGTTTTCATAATAAATTACGAGGGAAAACCAGGAAAGAACCTCGGGATACTATCCCGACATCGTAAGTATTAAGTCTCACTTTAGTTTACTCTCAAAACTAATACCAAATTCTGACCTTAATATGTACATGTGTTATTTTAAATTTTAAATAATATTAAAAATACATAGATATATAAACAATAATAAAATATAAAATATGTACTAACTCGATATGTTATTGACTTACTAATCCTGGTATTTCTTTCTATTGACTTCCTCTCTTAGTATGGGTAACCACATCCTACTGCATTCTACCGAGGAATTTGCGACACAATTGGTTTCATGTAGCATAATTAAAGCCGCTTCTTTGATTTTTCTTTTTTACTATCTGTTTCTTTCAAGACTATACTTGAATCTCTCCACTGAACTCTATGTTCATTATCTCATGCGTGTTGACATATTTAAGATCTATCAAATTCTCTATTTTTAATATAAGACTGATGTTTACTTATTCTAACGTTTAATGGTCTTGATGTTTCACCTAAATAAAATTGTTCGCATTCACAAGGTATTTTATAAATACAATTCTTTGTTCTTTCTTGTTCACTGTTAGGTTTAGTTTTAGATAGAAAGTCGCTAAAGTTGACTGACTCTTTGAGATTTTAGCAACAAAACTCTTCCATATAGAATCTTCGTCAATATCTGAATCATTAGTAGTGGCAGAGTAATCAGGTGAAATTGACAATCCAACCATCATCTATTATAATTTTTTACAGTGAAGTACTTGAGAATGGGTGAATTCACTTGTTATGATTATTTTCAGTTTTTAGGATCATGTAACACTACTATGGAAGTGTGTGAGTGACATGTTGGTATATTAGTTTTAATATCGAACTGGTTCTCCAGAGTACTTTTCCGACAACAAAACGTAGACAACATTTAGTTGCTAAAAATCTGAATGTAAGATTGTATAAATCTCCCAAGAAAATGACGAGAACTTTCACCAATTACTTCTTCACAATAATCTAGGCTGGCTGACGAAAAGTTGATGCCTGACAAGATTTTTTACATTATTTGAAAATCTTTTAAAGTTTTTTGGTAGTAAAGATGAAAATTTGAGAGAAACTTGATTAAAAAGAAAAGCAGATTTTATTATGGTGAACTTGCAGTTGCAAGGTGACAGTTTAAATTCAATAAAAACACAGTTGATCATTTCAGCTTTTCTTGCCAGATTGAACTGATGAAGCAAAACATTGGGAGAATTTTCCCAATTCTGCAATTTGTTCCAGATAACCTGACAGAAAAGTGTTTCAATCTATGGCCAGTATTTGGATGACATCATTAACCAAGGGGATTTGAGATTATATCTAATGCCAAATTTTGATAATTTCTTAGTAAACCATCAATTTCATCTCCCCCATTAAGGGGATGGGTACGTAGTTTCGGCTCTAATGCTATTTTGAAAAATTAAAACGCAGAATGAAAGATTCCGTTCATACCGAGGGCAGAAAGTCCCTGAAAACTTCTGTAATGTTTATTTTAATAAGTTACAGGGGTGAAAAACTAAGAGAAAATGTAGTGTGATTTTTAATTTCAAAATCTCGTTCAAAAGAAATTTTAAATTTATTCTAACGGACTTTCGGCCCTCTATAATAACTTAGTCTTTCATTCTGCGTCTAAATTTTTTAAAAATATTTATTAATCTTTTCAGGATTTGAAAAAAATGGACACCATGTCCGTGGTGTTATTTTCCAAATCGAACATTCGTAATCTTTGTCATACAACGCACTAAGTTAAATAGAATATGATGACAAGACAGTGACAATTTTAAATATTTGACATGGCATCGGGAATATTTTGAGTTGTTCATTAAATATTATTAATAGTGTATTTGATAAATAATTGATTTAAGACGTGAACTTAATAAGTTAATGTTTGTTATTTATGGACGATCCAAGCAGAGAATTGACCAAGATATATTCTATGATCGAAGTATTTTGTTGTTAAATATGTTCAAAATTGTAAGCGTTCCATAGTAACAATATATTATTAACCTTCCGATGACCAACCTTTTTTTGTTACACGGATGACCAAGGGGGGAAAATGACCCCTGGTCAAAAATGTCAAAAATGACAATTAACAAAAAAATGAAGTTTCTTTTTCTTTTTTTTTTCTTTTTTTTTTGTTATTTTTATTTTTATTTTTTTATGGCATGGACTTTATGTCATTCAGCCAGTCACAACATGAGTATTAGTGTCATGTGTAGTATAGTGTCACGTATACACATATGTGTGTATGTTGAGTAATTGTCTTGTTACTTTGCAAAGTCGACGTCATTAGCGTAAAACTACTTGGAATTGCACATAATAGACGGTATTTTACTAAACATCAAATTCAGAATATATTTTTTACTCGTAAAATATAGGGAATTTTTTTTATTTCAAATTATGAGGATATCTAGAATGATATTAAAGTCAAATAAAAAAATAATGAGTTAAAAATTGAAAATACTTTTGGATTTATTAAAGAAAAACATACGCTGGGGTCACAATTTCCCCCGCTTGGTCATCCGAAAGTTAAATAATCACTTTATCACTTTTTCTCTTTTCTCGATTGAGTATTAGTTTTTGTTGTACAGTATATAAATTATTACAATCACTGAATACATAATTAGTGAAAAAATTTTCATATCTATTAACTAAACTAATAATTTGCAATTATACAAGTAACAGTTATCCAAGAACATTCAAAAGCCATTTCTTTAAAGTTAATGATGACATTGTCAAGTAATGTTTACATATCCATACCAGTGAGAACTTTACTACACCTAATTTGCCGTGTAAAGACAGAAAAAGTAGGGATAGCCGTAAAATATTTGCGAATTATGTACCGATGGACTTAAATTTTTATATGTAAATTTAGAAATGTTAGAAATTTAAAGTTTTTTTAAAGTGAATAGCAGGGGGTCAATTTAAAATTGAAAAACATGACAAGGAGTCTACGAGAGGAAAAAGTTTGGAAATCTCTAACCTATTTCAACTAACTAGTTTTGATGGGAAATAAGCCACAATTTTACTAAAAAAATGATTTTATTAACGTTTCGACGCCCAAATCGGGTGTCTTTGTTGATTTGGGCGTCGAAACGTTAATAAAATCATTTTTTTAGTCGCTTATTTCCCATCAAAACTAGTTAGTTGCAAAAATGCCACAAGAAAATAGCTTCAGAACAACATGAAAAAACCTATTTTAAGTACTAAAAAATAGCTCAAGAATATGATTTTCTCGTACTACTACCCATAAGGTACTGAAATATTACAAATTGAATCCCTACCAAATACAACTGGTACAAGAAATAAATTAAGGTATTCTAAGTAGGCGACTACAGCTTTGTGATATTATGATAATAATGATTATGATATGAGAAAATAAATGAGGGATATAGAATCAAAACCCGCTTTCTCCAAAATTTTCGTTTTTTACAAATCGCCAAAAACTTGTAAAAAACAAGCCATTAGAGTTATCACATGTATTTAAGTTTCATATTATAGAACTTAATAACCATAGAAATTTATATTACATAATGAGTGAAATTCAACTGTCGTCAATAATTAAATAATTTGCATTTTGATTTGGAAAAAGCGAGTTTTGAAGCAAACTTTTGGAGAAAGCAAGTTTTGAAACAAACTCTTTAGGAGAAAGCAAGTTTTGAAACAATTTCCTTTTTTGGAGATGGAATTTTACAACTTTTGTTTTTTTTGCCGATTTTAATAGAATAAAAGTAATTATACCCTATTCCACGAACATACGCCTGTTTTGGATTACTTCGACAACGAATATTTTACTGTGCAAAATAAGAAGAACGAAAGTAAATTGCAAATTACATTGTTGTTTATTGGAATAATTATTAGCGCCATTTACTTTCGTACTTCTTATGTTGCACAGTAAAATATTCGTTGTCGAAGTAATCCAAAACAGGCGTATGTTCGTGGAATGGCCCATAGCTTGATTGTGGTACATCAGATCTTTATCGGTTTCCAATGACAGTATAGTTCTTGGAAGATCATGCCTAAAATCCGTAATTATCTCAACTTACAGGTTTTTTTTCTTCTTAGTTTTTGCCTATTCATTTTGCATCGTTGTTCTTTTCCTTGCCTTTTTACCAGGTCCTACAGGAGTCACTTGAACATCCATTACGAATAGAAGAAAAATATGACTGTAATACTATGCAAAACAGTTACTATGTTACTATACGTAAAAACTATGCAAATAGTTAGTATTAAAAGTTAATAGCTAATAAAACTAGTAAACAAACACTGAGGTTGCATTAGGCAAATAGAGTAATTAAATCTGTGTGGGTCCAGTCGACTCGCTTTAAATGCCTCCTATTGGTCAGTTGGAGAAAGACGAGTTTCACGCAGAACTGTCATATCAGAAAGACGGGTTTGATTCAAAAGTCTACTTTTAACATTGAATTTATATTGGATAAAGCTAATTTTGAGTCAAACTAGGTCAGGATTCGTGTAGGGTTCAACAAACAGATTCAGAAAATATGTACAACTCAATTCCGGCCATGAATGGAGAAAGCGAGTTTTGATTCTATACCCTTCAAATAGTAATTCAATCTTGCTTTTTAATATTTCCTTTTAATGTTTTATATGGTCCTTTATATCGATTCAATTGCCTTATTGGGCTGATGAAAATCCTAGACTTTTCAAAAAAACACCCAACAGCCATTGAAATTAAACGTGTAAGGAGGAATTCATGGGGATCGTATTCTTGAACCATTCATTTTGCAACAAAATTTGAGCCGCAACAAAATCTGACACGCAAACCTAAAATTATTAGAAGATACCGTTGATCCCATTTTGACAGATATAAGCGAAAATTATAACAGGCATCTAAAATATGTTTTTTTTACCAAAAAGACTTTCTCATTATAGCATAAATGTAAGGTGGTACCTTAATGAACAGTTTCCTACGAGAGAAGGCCATTGGATGAAGAGATTTTATTGAATAGCTAGGAAGATGCCCCGGTTTTTCAAAAAAAAAATAATATTAAGTGCATTGTAGCTCCTTACCTGTTGATTCATCAGTTTTATTTTTTACCATATTAACATAGTGCCCATTTCATTTTTCGTATTTTTGAATTAATTAAAAATGTTTAATATTATTTGCTGGCCTTGCTCTTTTATAACACTATGTTTTTTCCTTTCATTCTCAACAATTTTTTTTTCAAAATAGAGTTTAGTCCAGTTTTGTGTCCTTAAGATTTTTTTCTAGTTTTATCCAGTATTTTCTGTATTTTATATTTCATTCGTTAAAAGTAGGATTTCATTCAGAACATAATCAAGAATTTGTTTATTATGATGTCTTGATAAATACATTTTAGAACTCATAAAAGAAGGCTATCTTGTCAATCTCAAGTGGATAAAAACCATATTTACATAAATTTCCTTGAAGACTTTGCCTGTTTAATATTACAATAAAATGCACACAATTCGAATGCACGTGGATAGACATAAAATTAATTATATTGTTGTTTTATGGTAAAAATTCAAATGAAAGTGAGTGCCAAATCCTAACAACTGTTACCTAAGAGAACTGATTTATTATTTATTGCCAACAGTAACTACAGTCGTTATCATTAATGTGAATAAAACTTTATGGTGCGGAAAAGCAATACCAAATTGTAGCAAACGTTGACACAATAAAATAATTTACTAGACAAATTAACTATAAATTTAATTACAGGTAGAGTTAACATTAAAGTTATAGAAAGAGTCTCAAATAATAACGAAAAATTATGATTTTAATATTGTCTTTAGTATATTATTTGACACTTTAAAAGCAATGTTATAAATATAAATATTTAGTCTCCTTAATACATTCCGGGTCAAAAAACCCGGACATTTTGTATGTTTCTTTTAATTTTGTCAGTGGATATCGGTTTATTAATAAACATTAATAATTAGAAACGTTCATACAAAGAGGACCTTAAGAAAGCATTTGACAGGGTCACATTAAAGGACGTTATCCATTTGTTATACTCAAGGAAGGTACCTCTAGAAATAATTAAAACGATCGAAAACATCTACCAAAACAACACAATAAAAGTAAAAGTGGAAGATGAATTAACTGACCCAATTGAAGCCGGCAATGGGATAAGACAGGGGGATTCCTTGAGCCCTTTATTGTTCAACCTGATTATAGACGAAATAATAAAAAAAAGTAAGAACTAAAAAAAGACACTAAATGGGAGAAAAACAACTTAAAATAAGCTGCTATGCGAACGATGCAATACTAATCTCTCAAAGTGAAGATGATTTACAACGTATGCTGCACCAATTCAACATAATCGCCAGAAAATTTAACATGTTAATATTCTCACAAAAGACAAAATGCATGGTTATAACAGCAGATCCAATAAGATGTAAATTGGAGCTGGAAGGTCAGATAATAGAACAATTGATGAAGTTTAAATACCTAGGCATCACACTATCTAGCTACGGAAGGCTCGAAACAGAAGTGGAAGATCAAGTGAATAGAGCAAACAGAGCCGCAGGTTGCCTGAATGACACAATATGGAGAAATAAAAATATTGGAAAAGAAATGGAAGGCAGCAGAATTTATAAAACAGTCATCAGACCAATAATGACATACGCGGCAGAAACACGATCCGACACAGACAGGACAAAAATATTGCTCAAAACAGCGGAGATGAAAACCCTTCGAAAAATCGATGGTAAGACTCTATGGGACAGAGCTAGAAGTACAGATATACTACGGAGATGTAAGGTATATAACATTAATAATTGAGTAAGAAACAGAAGAATAGAATGGAATGACCACATAAGCCGAATGACAACAAGTAGAGTAGTCAGTACAGCGAGAGACGGTTCCCCAATAGGCAGACGATCAGTGGGAACATCACGAAAAACGATGGAACGACAACTTACTAGAGGCACATTGAAACACGGAGTCATGTCTATACAAAAATAATAAGAAGAAGTTGATACAAAGAATAAAAAAAAGATTTTTACATTTTTATTGCATTTCCAATAAGTTTACTTATACCCGTATTAATATTTCAATCAACGCTTATACTCTGATAATTTTAGTTTACTGTTCATTAGTGTTTTCAAATCGTGTTAGTATGACTCCCGAAAATAATGCAAAAGTTGTGGCATTACATGAAGATAGTCGATGAATTTTTTTTAAAGCTTTCCTCATTAAGGAACTGTTCTTTAACATCAAAAATTTTCTCGTTAGTAGTGAGTTAAAAGCTCCAGGAGAAATTTTTTAACGAACTGTAAGAAGAGTCCTGCATAAGTTGGTTTACTTTCTCATAAGCTAGTATAATACTTTAAATTAACAACAGCTCATCGAGTTAACAGGACGAGATTTACGAATGGTCACATAGATTGGATTGTTCAACAATGGAGAACTGTAATGTTTTTTGTTGAGCCCCGTTTTTGCTTACGATCTCCAGAAGGACGCGAACGTGTGTGGAGGAGACCCGGAGGACAATTTCCACCTTGCTGTATTTCACCCAGAACGTCGTTTGGTGACGGAGGTGTTATGCTGGGGCCACAGTAACGTCTAATGCCGTTAATTAACGCGTTATTTGACTAACGCGTTAGGTGTAGCCATGACTTAAAGCGCTAATTTTTAATGCCATTATTAATGCCGTTAAACGTAAGGCGATAGATAGCGTAGCGGTTTCTTTCGACACTTCAAAGGAGTTACTCCGTTACTTATCGCGTTGTTGTGGCTACACTTGCACTGTGTCAATAAGTTCTAGCTTGCAGGGCAGCAAGTAATTTGTTTTGTGAAATAAGTTACATAGATACTATTCTACGAAAATGGAGGGGAGTAACGAGAAAATAATTGAATTTTTAACAGTGTTCGAAATAGAAACTCGCTTATGAGATCCCCGACAAAAATCACATAAAAATCGTAGTGTTCGTTTTCTGTGCATTTTTATCATCCACCATCTTCTTTTGAGTCTTGGTTTTTGTTTGATCCGTTTATAAAATAATAAATTCATAAAATAATAATTAGCTCTCATAAAATATAACAGCGTAGCAGCTTCGATTTCCATCTTGAAATTATTGGATTAAAAAATGCGTTTTCTGCTGACTACGCGCTAAAATAAGTATCCAGCCACTTTAACGTGCAGTTTATTCCATCATTTTTGGTGTGGTGATTAATACGATAGTGGAAGTTAACGTTACTGTGGCCTCAGCATTATGATATGGGCGAGACACCGCCAAACTTCACCGGACACACCAACTTAACTTTTATCGAACATGGAACTCTAATAGCAAAAATTATTTTGTTGGGATAATTTCTTATTTACGCAGGGTAATTCATCGACATACTGCAAGAATCGTCATGGACTACTGTCGAAATTCCCGTTTTGGATTGGTCCGCTTGTAGTCCTGACATGAATCCATTAGAACAGAGGTTCTCAATCTGTGGTACATGTACCATTGGTGGTACATATCTTTATTGGCGGTGGTACACAAAACACAGAAAAAAATTAAAATAGTAGTACTTAGTAAGTATTGATAATACAATTTAAAAATATAGGTGGTACCAAAAATAATAAAAATAACTGTAGGTGGTACATCACTCAAAAAGGTTGAGAACCCCTGCATTAGAAGGTTAATTTATGGGACATTTTAAGGGAAAAATATTAAAAAGAGGCACCTATTGCCACAAACGTTTCAAGAGCTGAACATAGCGTTGACTGAAAAATGGGAACATATTATACTGCAAGAATAGATTCAGCAACTTATTGCCAGTATGCCTAGACTCCTAGATGTATTAAAATCCTCTGCAAATTTAGGGGAGGCAATACTCGATACTAAACCTAAGGAGCAGCCAACTGTGGGCAATTAAATTTTTATTTTTTCTTATTTTTTTTTTATTTTTCTGTTGATGTTGATTTTTTTCGCGTTACTTATTACTTTCTTTCAGGTTACTTGTTTTTGCTATTATTATTTTTTAGCATTTTTAGTAAAAAAATTTATGTTAGTAATATTTACTTTCTCCCCATTTTAACCACCTAACATCTACAGAATTTAAAAAAACGTGTAAAATGCAAGTGTTTGAAGTTTTTGAGCAGGAGTGTATAATTGAGGATACTTTTCTCTTCAATGTCACAGCTTCTTTATGCACAGCACTTTACTGTGCATAAAAAAATTAAAGAAAAAGTGCTAAAAAAGTTCTATTTGCAAACATCTCCCAAGAATCCTCATTTCCTTTGCTTCTTTAACTTTTTAATTATTTCTCGATATTTGCCCCGGTTTTCTGTTTCGTTTCTTTATTTTTATAGTAATCTCTTTCTTCCACTATTTTAATGTATTTCGTCTACTCTTCGTGTTTATTGCCGTTGTTTGTTGTGAGCTAATATATCGATTATGATTGAAGTAATTATGTCTTTATCTTGACCCATATAGCTCGTAATTCTTTGTTTATCGTAATATTACATCTTTTTTTACGCATGTAAAAAAGTTTTCGCAGAGAACTAATTGTCTGATAATTATTCCTAAATAACTTAGCATCTACTCACTATTGGAAACAAAAAATTATGTATGATTCCAAAACTCAAAACATTTCAAATATTAAAACGTTTTAATTCAACTGGGATCAACTGAACTTCCACAACGAATTTGGCACTAAACCACAATGTCGACTAGTAATATCCGTATAAGATCAAATGATAGTGCCGATAGGCTAACATTTTGCAGGTAGTGTAGTGTTTTTTAATGAAGCAACTTCCGCCATAAATCTAGGTATTAGTGAAATGAGAATCCTCATTGGATTCAAAAATCACATACACAGCATTAAAAAATTGATTTTTCGAATGAGAATGCTACAAAATAGGCTTATAGAGTCATTTTTCGTAGACAGAAACTTGATTATATATTTGACTGTGACAAGTATTTAAATTACTAAATATCCAAATTATTCCTGAACTTCAACAGAATGGCCAGTTATCATAAAATGTTTGATCCCGACAAGATATAGCGTCATCTCGCTACTACTATCGCCGAATCAGAGATTTTTGAATACGCATTTTCCAAATCAATTGACTTACGAATTTATCAATAGGCTTGCACATTCTCAGGACCATTTTGAACATTTGAAGTGAATTTTGTATATTATTCACATTAGTCCTAGTAAATAAATGTTCCTATTATTTAACTATAAAATAAGTAATTTATTTCTAGTTTTAACAACTTTTTCTACCAAACTTGGTATCTATGAATTAGGAATAACAAGCATTTTTAGAATCTCTAAAAATATACCAATCGTCCCATTAAAATTAAATAAGTTGAGGATATTATTTTTTATGATGAAACCGGAAGTAGAGTGCCCAAGTAGCATAATAAAAACATTTTAGTTTTATTTAAGGTTTTATTGTGGTAAATAAGAAGATAACGGTTTTAAAGTTACCTGGTAGATACAATCCCAGAACTTTAAAATTGTTAATCATTTGTCACTAGTTTTAAAGTATCTAATAAGAATATCAAATAAAACTAATTAATCTTAATAGATAATTTGTCTTATTGTAGTTTTAAAATGGCTTATTCTCAGTTCACTTTAAAACTAATCAGTTTTAGGAAGAACGTCCGGACTGTTTGGTTTTATTAGATTCTACTTTGTTACCTTTTAGTTTTATTGCAGTTTTAGAATTGCAGTTTCAAAAAAGATTCTTCTAATATTACTAATAAAACCTATTATTAAAAGTACTTGATCTCAAGACTATTATGTCAGTAAAACATATGCCTTAAAACAATTTTTTTAGTTTTCTTTAAAGTTGCTTTTTTAAAAGCAATTAGTAGGCTATATTAAAACCAAACGCTCTTAACTGAATCAATTTGTTATCGTAAAGACTAAACTATGCTTCTTGTTAGAAACAATAAAACTAAACTCATCTCCCCTTCTTTCATGTCCAAAATGGTCGGCCATTTGTTTTAGAGCGAAACGGTGGTGTAGTGTGTTGAAAAAAGTGGAAGTACAGTTAGTATGAAAGAAATAAGTCGCAAGTACTTAAAATATAAACGGACTGGTCATTTTAAAAGAAAAATACAACACACAGCACTACGACGCCTCGATTTTAGGTTAGATGCACATTAAAACCGAGTGGCAATATTGACAGCAGCATTAAAACTAAACGGATTTAATTCCAAGTCAACCTTGATTTTATCTAGAATAAATGCTCTTGAAAAGGCATAAAATAAAACTATTTGATCTTAGCAATTCTCGATAGACCAAATAGTTTTATTTGGATTTCGGCCATATGGCTCTTTGGAGATGCTGAAAGCCATGATAGATTACAATATAAGGCTTACATAAAAATTATAAATAAGCGACTTAAAGACATAAATTTGATTTATTTTAACATTAAAATATTATAATTGTAGATAAAATAATTTTTCTTTTAAGTTAATATTTTTCGGATTTAAATTTTTTTATTACTTTTATTTTTTTAATCGTCAAAAGTCAGAAATTTTATGGCGTGTGAGTTATTTAGACCTATTTTTGTTAACATTATCAATAAAGTTGAGTGAGCAAGTGTTTTTCTACCTTGGCAGTCCGAAATAACCAAGTACTTTTTATTATTTTATGGTTTATAAATACGTATCTACCTATCATAACACATGTAAAAAATGTTTGGTCTATACAGAGTATATGGGTTTAAAGAATTATTTAATATGGTAAATTGTCTTTAAAAGTCTCCATTTAAGAAACCTTTTTAAGTTTGCTATAAAACTGCCTGCACTTAAAGTGTCTTTTAACATGGTTTTAAAAGCACCTTCACAGCAGCTTTAAAACCAGTTGCTTAAAGCCAAGAGTCCACAGACCCGCATCGTACGTATAGTACGCAACGGATTTTAGTTTGCTTACAATAATTATTGCCGATAATGCGATCCGTACGATGCGGATCAGTGGACGCGGTTATATAAGTTTCTGTACAAGGCAAACTAAAATCCGTTGCGTACGATGCGTCCGATGCGGGTCTGTGGACGCTTGGCTTAAGAAAACAAAGTTTTAAGAAGGTTTTTAATTTTGGTTTTATTCACCTCTTTCAGAGTGGGGCCTTTTATGCTGAAAGCGGTTATATTGCAACCTTAAGGTTTACTTAAAAACCAAATGGTTTTAATGTTAGTTTTATTCTACAGTTTTAAATCATCCTTAAAAGACTTAATAAACCTGTTTGGTGCTACTTGGGTAGTAACAAAAATATAACATCAGATGCGCTATAGGTCTTTGTCCTTGCATACGAGTTTCATGAATATTGTCGTTTCCTTTCACACATATTTACTTGGTTCCATACTTTTAGACAACTCTGTACATCTATGACATCAAAGTAGACATACAATTTTATCATTTCTTAATAGATAGCGAATAATGATTATTAAACGCCCATTATTGATATTTAATTATTAGTTCTAAGAACCATTTTTATGAATTATTATATGGGAACAAACCTAAACCTTCATTTATTAGACGCGCCTCAAAGCAGCATTAAAATTTTTAAAGTTAAATATCTTTGATATACCACACCTTGCGTGACTAAAAGAGATTCTCTTTGAATTGCGTCTTTTCTGTCTGTCATTAAGTATTTGCGACGTGTCTTGCACTCATGAATTAAAGGATCTGTGTATAATTCCTATACTTTATAGCGTAATTAAAATGACATTTTTAGAGGAAACATGTTCTTTAGTATACGCAATTAGTTATAATAGACTTTCTAGTTATTAAAGGTGCAGTAAAATGGCGAATAAAAGTTTAAAGGGCGGCAACATTTTTGTCAGTGTCCAAATATTTTTGTATATAAACAAGAACTGATCTGTAGTATAAATAAATTTAAAAATACGGCCAGATTTACACAATTTACACAAGTTTTCCTTTAAAGGCATAGGCGCAAAATATCGCCTGTCAAAATGTTCAATGTGTTTTAAATTTATTGAGTGTTTCGAAGCCTGAGAAAACTAATAAGTATTTTTGAAAAAATTAAACGCGGAATGAAAGATTATGTTATTACCGAGGCCGAAAGTCCCTGAAACCTTCTATAACGTTTATTTTAATAAGTTACAGAGGTGAAAAAAAAATTTAAAATTTAGTGTGACTTTTAATTTCAAAAATATTATACAAAAGAAACTTTTTAGTTATTCTAAGGGACTTTCGGCCCTCGGTAATAATGCAAACTTTCATTCTGCGTTTAAATTTTTCAAAAATATTTATTCGTTTTCTCAGTATTCGAAAAAAAATGAAAACATTTAAAACACACCTGAACATTTTGACTGAAAAAAAATTTGTATTTAATCGAACCACGTTGGCTGGTGACCGTTCCCTTGTTCTTCTTTTAAATTATCATCACCTGTGCGAACTAAGTGACCAAACAACTGTTGAATTCGCTGCAACCATGTTGGGGACATCGTTTTTAATGTCAAGTTGGTTTAGAATGGAAAATGACCGAGTAGGTATGTAAGGTATGCGGAGAATTATTCTCCAATACCACATCTCAAAGGTGTCCATTTTTTGGTATTCTTGTGCTCGTAGAGTCCAAGTTTCTGTTCCGTATAGAAATTTATTGAGAATACAAGTGTATTCATCCATCTCATCTTGAGTTGAAAGATAGATGTATCTATGCAAGCTTTAGTTAGACAACTCATCGCATTTTTGCCATATCAACATGTCGCTAATTTTTTGCTACGTATGTAGTTTAAAATACTCACAAAAGTCATAACTAGCCGACTAACAAGCAAATTAGATGAATACCAACTATAAGAACAATGAACAGGCAGGTTTTAGAAAAGGCTATTTAACTTCCGATCACCTGTTAACCACAAAAATATTAATAGAAAAATGTAACGAATACAAGTTTCCAGTTTTTATAGCATTTGTAGATTACGAAAAAGCTTTCGACACTATAGAGCACATGGTGGTAACAAACGCAATGCAAAATTGTAGAATAGACAGCAGATATATTAACTTAATAAAATATGAACCAAGCTATAGCTACATACTACCTAAATGAAAATGAATACATGAACCCTGTACCATTAAACAGGGGAGTCAAACAGAGAGACACTCTATCACCTAAACTGTTCAACTTAGTTTTGGAGGACGTGTTTAAAAATCTAAATTGAAAATATAAGGGAATAAACATCAATGGCCCCTAACTCAGTAATCTACGATTTGCGGCTGACATAATCCTGATAGCTACTAACCTACAAGAACTGCAAACTATGCTTTCAGAACTACACACAGAATCTTCTAAAATAGGACTGAAAATGAATTTAAACCAAACAAAATTCATGCACTCCGAAGAAACCGTGAAAATAATAAACGACAAAGTTATAGAAAAAGTTGAAGAATGTATATACTTATGTAGGACAAAAAATAATACTAAATAGGGAAATTCAAACGGAAGAAATAAAAAGAAGAAGAAAGTTAGCATGGGCAGCATTCGGCAAACTGAACTATATACTCAGAAATAAGCAAATTCAACTACATCTTAGATCTAAAATTTTTGATGCATGTATTATTCCGATATTAACATATGGGGCACAAACATGGGCAATCACAAAAAAGAATATGAACATATTCAGAGTCACTCAACACGCGATGGAAAGAGCAATGCTTGGCATATCACTTAAGGACAGGAAAACAAACACATAGATAAGACAGAAAACCAAAGTCACCGATGTGGTACAAAAATCATTAAAATTGAAATGGGAATACGCTGGACATGTAGCTAGTAGCGATCTAAACCAATGGCACAGAACAATTCTAACCTGGAAACCATTCCAACACAAAAGCCCCAGAGGCAGACCTCCTATGAGATGGACAGATGATCTGAAACGAACTGCCGGGAAAAATTGGCTACAAGTAGCGTACAGCAAAAACAATGGAAAGGCAGACTTGGAGAGACTTATGTTCAGCAGATGTTGACGTGAATGGCTAGATAAAGAAGAAGAAGTAGAAGATGTAGTTGCCATCGTTAGTTATACTAGATCCGAGAGAGTTCTAGTTGAAGCTGTCTACTATCTGGTATTCCTGAAAGTGGTTACTCAGCTGAATAGTGTTGAATCTGTCTATCACCATTAATTTTGTCTTATCTTTGTTAATTTTAAGACCAACTTTAATGCTTTCCAACTAAACTTTTCGCAGTAGGTGTAGTATTTCTTGTTCATTTGCTGCTATAAGTGTCATCAGCAAATCTTAAATTGGAGATGTCTCTACTAGTTACCGTTATTCCATCTACCCATCCTCCTAAAGCCATCCTCATGGTATGTTCACTAAAAATATTGAATAATTCGCTTAAGTCGGTGATAAAACGCATCCTTGTCTAACTCCTTTCTCTGCTCTGAATTGGTTTCTTTTTCTTGTGCCGTCTTCTAACGAAGGTTAGTGATCACTTCTTTAAACGCTTCTCTATGTTTTGCAACATGAAATATCTGTTCAACACTGAGGTTAGTCCAATCTCTAATATTTCTCAGCCAAGATTTCTTCTTTCTTCCCAAGCCTTTTTCCCCTCTACTCTTCCTTTTTTCCTTACGACGTCCTCAGTGGGGACCGTCCTCAGTGGAACCATTCGTACTTTTTCCTAGAGGAATGGAAGCAGAATGTGACTGCATACTGTAGAGTTTTTTCGGTTTCTTTATTCGTCGTCGCTGGTCTTATAAATTTTAAAAGTCACGGATTAAGGGGTTCATTGTTAAAAGAAAGGGGTTCCAATAAAAAAGTTTTAGACTTAAATAATTATTTATTATTATTTCATAAACTTTGTAGCTGGGACTTTTCTCTTTTCTTTAAGAGATGTCGCTACAGCGTCCTAAAAGTGGATTTTAAACTAGTTTTGAAATTTCACTTAAATAGACAGTTTGGTTTCGTTTTGATTTAGAGGTGCGCACGGAGCACCACTGAGGATGTTGTTGAAGACAGAAACAGCTGTCTGGAGATTGTGTATCGCCTCTGTATCGAAAGGAAACATAAACTGTCGTTCTATTTTTATTTTAAATAAAAAAATTGTCACAAAACGTAAAAATGAAAATCTTTAGATGTACCTCACATTATATTACGTCATTACCAGACTTAATTCAGTCTGAACTGGTTAAATTATGCACCATTACAAAACAAAAAAAATTGTCCGATAGCAGCAATCCTCAAAACACATGTACATACAAATAGCTTTAAACTATTGTCTTAATAGCGGTAGAAAAAACAAGAAGTTAACGTCTTTATCTGCTTGTTGACTTGTAATAGACAGTTAGTTAGTGCATGTTTACATTGACTCTTTACCTTTTATGGAGACGAAATTATCGTAAAGACCTATAGATTTGTTTCGATAATGCTGACAAAAAGTTAATGCAAAAGATTGGAGTGTGATTAGAAAATATATGCCTTGATTATATCTTTTTATTGAAGATAAAGATGTTGTAGATGTTAAACAGAATAGTTGAGTTAAAAATTATCAATATTGGACAAAGCTGTTAATAAAATAAGCATCAAAAACCAATGAATGTTCAATGGTCTTAAACAAGAGAGTTAAAGGAAATAATATCACTAATACTGGAAACTGTTTGAAGAATAGACAGTTCTTCCAAGAAAACAACACGATTAGAAAACTAAAACGAAATTGAAATCTAAAAATAGTATTATACTATGCCTAGCCACTTTCAAAATCACTTTAAGGACGAAGACTAAACGAATGTAAGTTCAGCAATACCAATTATGTAGATATATGCTCCTTGGTGGATACGATAAAGAAAAAATTAGGGCGCAAATGCAATAATTTGATTCTTAAAACAAAAAGGATTAATTACACTGCCTGTTTTGCCTCATTGACTTTCAGCTGTCTGAACACTAAACAATAAGTAAAAGTTAAAAATTTGTATAAATGGGAAGAAGGTCACTTTGTTCGTAATAGAAATTTAAAAAAAATTCTATTACTTTATTTGGGCGGTTATCCAAAACTTATTCTTAATTGCTAAAATTTTGGCCAAAAATTATGTATGTGCCAATAAGAAACTGAAAACAAAGTGCTATCGTTAATCTTTCAAAGACTAAAAAAGTCATGTATTAACAAAAAACGGGCAAAGGTTTATTTATGAACATTTTGGACTTATATACAAAACCATTCAATAGAGTATAACCAGAAATGAAGAGTATTGTCAAAAGCATTAAAAAACCCCAAATGGGGTAGTGAAGCGCAATACACGATGCTGTTTCCAGTTAGCATCTCTAGCCTCTCCTACTCAATTCCTATATACTCACCTCCACGAAGTGCGGCTTAGGCTGCACGGGTGAACCCCGGAGAACTTGAGCAACCCTGCTGGAGATTGGGTAACCAACCCCAGTGGAAGGCAGGGTCATGGCTGATGAGGAAAGGAGAAATGGTCCTCCGAAAAGGGGGTTTTGCTTTGGACCAGCAACCCATACAAGGAAAATAAAAATGCTACGAATCGAATACTATTGCCTCGGAATAGACATGAAACACGGATTAGACCCAAGCTACGAAATAAGGACATTCTTTTAGGCACATGGAACGTGCTAAGCTGGTTCAGGCCTGTAATTGCAACACATGCAATAAAACAGCTTCAAAAATATAAGATGGACGTAACAGCGATCCAGGAAATGAGATGGACAGGATCGGGAAGCCTGCAAATGGAAAATTCCTTGGTTTTCTGGTCAGGAGAAGAGGAAAGGCACGAATTTGGATATGGGTTGGTAGTTAACGGAAATCTCAAGTCTGCCATAATTGATTTCAAACCAATCAACAAGCGCATGTGTTCTCTAAGACTTAAAGGAAAATGGTTTAACCTAACCCTCTTCTCAACCCACGCACCAACTGAAGAAGCAAATGAAGACGACAAGGAGGAATTTTATGAAATTCTAGAACAACAGTACAGAACGGCACCCAGACACGACGTCAAAATCATACTGGGAGACTTCAATGCCAAACTAGGTAATCTTAGAGCGGTGATCGGCACACATAGCTTACACAATAACACCAATGATAACGGATCAAGACTGGCAGAGTTCGCTGTAGCCAACAATATGGTAGTGAAAACTACACAGTTCCAAAGGAAAAATATACATAAAGTAACCTGGGTGTCAAATGACGGAATCATACGAAACCAGATAGACCACGTGCTCATCGACGGAAGACACTCTAGCAATATCATCAGTGCACACAGTTTGAGGGGAGCAGAAAGTGACTCTAACCACTTCCTGGTCAGAATAAAAATGAGAACAAGGCTAAACACGAGACATCCAAAGCAACGCCAACAAGGAAACAGATGGGACATTTCAAGGCTCGATCTACCTGATAATGAACGCCAATATCAGTCACTGATCCAAAATAAATTGCAGACACTGGAAGAAGAAGAAACATCAACACCAGAATTGACCATAGACCAGAAATGGCAAAATATAACAAACGCCATAGAAAGCGCCGCAGCGGAAACTATAGGGAGAGAAAGGAATAACAAGAAGAAAAACCAGTGGTTTGACCAGGAGTGCGAACAAAGCTTGCAGCAGAAATCAATCAAGAGGCTGGAGTTACTAACACGACCTACAGAAGAGAACAGGGAAGACTACAACAGAGTAAGGACTCAAACGAGAAGACTTTTGAGAAGAAAAAAGAAACAGTACCTAGAAGCACGAATACAACAACTCGAGGAGGAACGTAGAACCGGTCAGTCTAAACAGTTTTATAGGGACCTAAAAACAATGACGGGCAACACGATCAATAGCCCAAGATTTATAAAAGACGATATAGGAAAATTACTCACAGACGACGAAGAGATAAGCCGCCAATGGGGAAAGTATTTTGAGCAACTCTTAAATACAGAAAACCCCACAACGGCAGGGCAACAAAGACAGTACCAATTAGCCGAACTTGAAATACCCATATTAGCTGAAGTAAAGTCCGCAATTTCGTTCCTAAAAAACCATAAAGCCCCAGGCCCAGACGGCATACAGGCGGAACTACATACTCAAAAAAGGGGGAGAAAAACTACATCTTGAGATATATCATCTTATGAGAAGTCCTATTCATATAATACCTATTCACAAGAAGGGAGACAAACAAATATGTCGGAACTATAGAGGAATATCGTTAATTAATACAACATACAAGATTATATCCATAATACTATTTAGAAGATTAACTCCATACGCAGAGGAAATAATAGGCGACTACCAAAGCAGATTTAGACCGGGAAGGTCGACAATAGACCATATCTTCGTCCTACGCCAGGTGTTGGAAAAAAACTGGGAACTCAACCGAGATGTACACCAAACCTTCGTGGACTTCAAACAAGTTTACGATTCTGTTAGCAGAGAAGCATTGTGGGAGACTATGGTAGAAATGGGAGTACCTGGAAAGCTGGTACGATTAGCGAAGGTGAGCACGGAGAACGCTTCCGCACGAATCAGAATTGGCAGCACCACGTCGGAGGAATTCCTCATTGACACCGGGCTTAGACAAGGAGATCCTCTCGCCCCCTGCTGTTTAACTTCGCACTGGAACATGCAGCAAGGAAAGCTCAGCCACAACTGACAAACGGATTTGCTGCCCAAGGATCAAAAATACTATTGGCCTTTGCGGATGACGGGGACACAATTGCACAATCCACCAGAGATGCAAAAGAAGTTTTCACCCTGTTCGAGAACGGAGCCAAGGAAGTTGGTCTTAAGGTCAACGAGGACAAGACCAAGTACATGGTGGTTACGAAGAACCCAAGACCAAGGGTTAGGCAAAACGTAACAATTAATGAATACAATTTTGAAGTCGTCAAAGAATTTAAGTGCCTGGGAGCGATCATAACATCTGAAAATAAATATGAAAAGGACATGGCAGCCAGGATCATTGCAGGAAACAGTTCATATTACTCATTAAGGGACCTACTTAAATCAAAAATACTCTCAAGACCAGCAAAGATAAGAGTATATAAGACAATAGTTCGTCCCACAATACCGTATGGAAGCGAAACATGGACTCTGAACCAGCGGGAAACGACAAAATTACTGGTACTTAAAAGAAAGATACTGCGAACTATTTATGGGCCTTGCAGAGAAGAGACAACAGGAGAATGGAGAAGAAGACACAACGATGAACTCCAGACAATATATGGAGATGAAAACATAGTACGCTACATTAAAGCAAACAGAATACGATGGGCGGGTCACGTGCTAAGATCAAGTGACGAAAGACTTCTGAACGCCACATTCTGGGAAAGGCCCGATGGAAAAAGGTCAGTTGGAAAGGCCCGATGGGAAAAGGTCAGTTGGTCGCCCAAGAAAGAGATGGAAGGACGCAGTAGCTAGTGATCAACGCAAAATGGGAGTACAACAATGGAAAATAGCTGCTCAGGACCAACAACAATGGAGGGAAATAGTAAACGCGTCCAAGACTCACATAGAGTTGTAGAGCCAAATGATGATGATGATTAAAAAATCTTAATAAGGCATGCGAATAAAGAAACCGTCAATAATTTTGGAAATTTCCTTGTGACACTTTATTATTTTATGATAAGGTGATAATACTACAACTTCTTCTTTTTGTGTAGATATGACTCTGTCTGTTTTTGAATGTGCCTCCAGTAAGTTGTCATTCCATCGTTTTCGTCGTCTTCCCACTGATCGTCTTCCTACTGGGGAACCATCTCTCGCCGTCCTTACTACTTTATTTATTATATACTACAACTTATGTGTTTATAATTTTATATGGGTAATCAGAACCGCAAGAGATGCACTCGAGAACAAGAAATATTGTTCAGCGGCCTTTCTTGATGTTTCCCAAGCCTTCGATAAAGTATGGCATAAAGGTCTAATTTCAAAACTTAAAAGACAACTGCCGCATCCAATCTGCATGCTCCTACAATCATACCTCACCGGCAGATCGTACCAGATAAAACTAGTGGAGGCCCTCACTACTGCACATCCCATCCACTCTGGCGTACCCCAAGGAAGGGTCCTTGGACCCACACTGTACTTCCTGTTTACAGCAGATATACCAACTTTAGATCATACAAGAATTGCAACATATACTGGTGATACTGTCCTAATGGCCTGTCACGAAAATCCGACCCTATCTAGCTTTTCAGATATTACAAATTCACTTAAATAGACTTGAAATACGGTTTAAACTGTGGAGAGTTAAAGTTAATAGCACCAAGTCGACACACTTTACGTTTACACTAAGGAAGAGGATCAATCCAGCTGTAACCTTTAGCAACACGCCACTGCCATAAAAAAGTGACGTCAAATACTTAAGAATTTACCTAGACAGCCGCCTAACATAGCAGAAGCATATTTGAAACAAATGACTGCAACTGGGACTCGTATATAGAAAGATGTACTGGTTTATAAATCAAAAATCACGCCTAAGTCTAGACAAGTATCTAAATGTGTACTGAAACCCATCTGGACATATGGCATCCAAATCTGGGGAACTGCCAGTGAGACAAACCTACTCAAGATACAGCATTTTCAATCAATAGTTCTAAGGCCAACTGTGCCAACCTCCTTGGTACATTTCCCACAGTAATATACCTAGGGATTTCCAAGTTCAAACCGTCAAAGAAGAAATTATTTATCTGTGCTCCAAGTACCACAATAGACTACAGGTTCACCCAAACATATTGGTCACCAATCTCCTGACACCCTACAGAACAGAAGACTAAAAAGACAAATATATTCGCATTCGTAAGTCCGTAATCGAACAATCTTACAAAATCCTGTAACCTTGCACTACATAAAATTATTCCGCTTCACCACACATTATCGTATAAGACATAAAAAAATTTAAACTTAGTCATTTGTTAAACACAAACTGTAAAATAGTAGGTTGTAACCGTGGTTCAAATACAATTATTGAAATACTTAAACGCGCCATCTATTATTTATTTAACATCGAATTACAACTTGCTTAGACGAAGATTTTATTAATTAGGGTCTTTATAAGCATTTGCTTAGAAGTTTGGTCTCGTCTTTTGTTGAGAACAAGAGACATCCACAAAATAAATTGGTATCCTGGTGGAGCGTTTTCAATAATTGCGCTACAAAGAAGATTGAGACAAGAGGAAATAGTATCACCTAATCTCTTCAATCTCACATTTTCAACGAAAACTTTTCGTTTATAAATTCGCAAAGTCTGTGTGTTATTGCGTTGCCGCTCCTGCAATACTTAGACCAGATTTATCGATATATTCCTATGTAGTTTTGTTTTCTGAATCCAAATCTGAAAACGGAATTTCGATATCTCTAACCGTCTTCGAGATAATCTACCTCAAACTCTAAAATGTGACGTCACAATCCTTTTATTTTCTTCCGACATACTAAAAGTCAGCTGAAATCGTTGCTAGTAAGTAGGCAAGTTTTTTAATCTGAATTTGTTAAGCAAAGCATAGTTCATTTACATTATTTGAGTTTGACACTTCGTGAATGTCAAACTAAATTTTAAATAAAGTATTATTAATAAAATATCAATGACATTTGATAGTGAATTTAATTATTATATAAAATAAATACGATGTTCAAAAATACAATTTGAGTATATTTTGAAAGCAATAATCTATTAACAATTTTAAAAAGGTTTATACGAGTATACGGCCTCCCCTTTAATGGACTGTTCCATTTGTTATGAAATGAAAATTGTTATTATAGTCGGTTCGCTAAACTCAGACACAACTGGCTAGTGATTTTAGTAGGTATTTTTTTTGTTTTTGGCCAATTTTGCCAAAATTGGCAAGATTACTAATTATTTAGTGATTATTAACTATTTAGTAATTATTTTTTTTGCCAAATTGTTAAAATTACTGACTAAAATCACTAGCCAATTTTGTCTGAGTTTAGCGAACCGACTATATGAAATGTTGTTTGGAATAAAAAATTATGGTCTGATATGTGCAATTACATCCTTCTAATGGAAAAGAATATTTGAAAATTTTTCTTAAATTATGGATACCAACAACATTTTCATTTATAACTCTTTTATTTTTAATTTGACGAAGAACAGTTATTCTCCATAAAAAGCTCTTCATGGTCTAAGATTTATGATGCAACCATAATATATCAAATTTTATTAATTTTATACGAGGTATATAAAAAATATGAATTTCGATCAAGAGTAAAGTATGGTATGTTAAACAGTAAATGGTTAAGTTCAATGAGTTACCACTATAAACAGCCCGGATTAACCGATAATAGTATAAAAGGCCCGGTTTCAGGAAAAAATTTATTTTAGGCTTTATTATGGGAGTACCGTCTAGTGAGTGTTAATTGCAAAAGACCAACTCTGTCTACCTCGGTGGCTTATCGCTCCGGGTGAGTCTTAACAATGGGCCAGGTCAGATAAATTTAATAATATTTACGACCGCACTAATTGAATTCAAACCATTTACTGTTGAACAAACCATAGCTTTATAGTTCACAACATTTAAATTAAAATGATATAATTGCACATTAAAACATAATTTTTAATTCTAAACAACTTTTCATAATAGCAATTTTCCATATTATTTATTAAAATACGTAAATGAATTAAAAAATTAGAAATAGTCCATGTGGTGAGACTGCTCCCGTCTAAAGAAATTTCTGATTCGGTTTCTTTGTGGATTGCTATTCAAAAATTTCTCCTTTAAACAAATCTGAAGGGTGCCGGGCGAAATTTTTAGGCAGAAATTGTTTAAACAAATTTTTTAAACAAATACAAAAGATCACCTTTTTTGCCCCGAAGAATATTTTTTAGATATTTTGGGTCATTCTAAACAATAAAGGAATCTTGTGATTTTTCTCAAAAATTGAGATTTTTCGAGTTATAGGCGATTTAAAATCAGAAAAATGCGAAAATAATGCATTTTCAAGGCTTAAAAACTCATATTTAAATTAGTATTTTTGAGATTTCCAAGTACTTGAATTGTAGTTTAAACATTCATTTTCAAGATTCTGCCGACTGATCGGGTCTAACTTCAATTTACAGCGTTGTTATTTAATTGTTAATTATGAGTGTCCATCCGATTTTTTTGCCGGTGCGGCTCGCACTTTTTCCAAAAATCTCCTATTTTCCTCCGAAAAATATATTTTTTAGATTTTTCGTGACATTCTAAATAAAATAGGTTTCTTGTCATTTTTCTCAAAAGTTGATAGTTTTAAAGTTACAAGCGATTTAAAGCGCATTTTCGGATTTCAAATCGCTTATAACTTTAAAACTATGACCTTTTGAGAAAAATGACAAGAAACTTATTTTATTTAGAATGTCCCGAAAAATTTAAAAATATATTTTTTGGAGGAAAATAGGAGATTTTTGGAAAAAGTGAGCGCCGCACCGACAAAAAAATCGGATGGACACGCATAATTAACAATTAAATAACAACGGTGTAAATTGAAGTTAGACCCCATCAGTCTACAGAATCTTGGAAATGAATGTTTAAACTATAATTTAAGTACTTGGCAACCTCAAAAATACTAATTTAAATATGAGTTTTTAAACCTTGAAAATGCGTATTTTCGCATTTTTCAGATTTTAAATCGCCCATAACTCTAAAACTATCAATTTTTGAGAAAAATCACAAGATACCTTTCTTGTTTAGAATGACCCAAAAAACCTAAAATAATATTCTTCGGGGGAAAAAAAGGTGATCTTTTGTATTTGTTTAAAAAAATTATTTAAACAATTTCTGCCCAAAAATTTCGCCCGGCACCCTTCAGATTTGTTTAAAGGAGATATTTTTGAATAGGAATCCACAAAAAAAAAACGAATCAGAAATTTTTTCAGACGGGAGCGGTCTCACCACATGGACTAAAAGATAACCCGAAAATAAATATATCAGGAGGAAGACAACAACCTGAAAGGCAGCATATGGTCAATTAAAATACATTATAACTCTGAGAATTCCTCTAAAGTTGAAAATAAAGATCTGTAATGAATAATGTCTTATCAGTCAATACATTTGGGACTAACACAGAGAGCTAAATAAAAAAAACTTTTATAGGAATAACTTTAAGAGAGAGAGAGAGAGAGAGAGAGAGAGAGAGAGAGAGAGAGAGAGAGACTAACAAATAGATTAGGCAACGAAGAAAAGTGAAAGATGTAATACAAAGAACTGAGGCTCAAAATGGGCAAGACATGTGGCTACATACAAGTCAAGAAATCTGGAGTAGAAATGTGACTAAATGGAGATCATGGAGAGAATGAAAAGCGTAGGAATACCGCAAAAAGATGATACGACGACTCAGAGAGAACAGCTGAGGCTCGAGAGAAATCTTGAGACTTCTGAAGGCAATGAGAGAGGTCTATTTCGGAAATTTAGAGGCAAATCACCATTTAACCATAAATGCTTTGTTTTAATAATTTTTTATCATTGCACATAATTGAATACATCAGTTTCAGCATCGCTTTTGATAATGTCTTTTACTATTGTCTCCGTAATTGCAAATGAAACTCGACAGGAAGAAATAATTCTAGGCCACAGCTTATAGATCCCGAAAGCTATTCACCAATATAAAACACCGGTCGCAATCCTTGCTAAATTTTGAGTTAATTACTTTGTTTCCCAATCTTTAAACCCATCAACACTCTTTGAAATATCCTTTTGATATTTTATTTTTTTATGATAAAGTTATATAATACTCCAACTTATGTATTTACAATGTCAATATCTTTACTAATCTCCTCATCATAAAATCTAATCAACTGATCTATTCTCTTGTCCTAATCCTCTTTTGATTATAAATCCCGTTTTTAATAATTTCTCCTGGTGACTTATTTAGATCAACTCAATAAAAGAAAGTTTTCAACAATTTCTCTAGACATTTCCGCATTTGTCTCTGAACAAAGACAACCTAAATGAACTGTTACTTGTCGTCGAATTAGTGCATCCACCGACTTGAATTAATCCGATTACGTAATGCCAGTCGTTTATATTTGTATAATTTTATTAACGGATATAAAAGAATTAGATGTACTGTAAGAACATTAATAGAAAAAGAGCGGAGGCTGGAATTATGATGAGACAAAAACGTTTTTCTAATTCAAAAATAGTAACAAAATACTTTAATATTAAGCACGGAATATTGATTCAAATCAACACACACGAGCAGAAAACTAGATACAGTGATGAGTGCGCTAATAACCGGCAAAATAACGCAAAAGATGAAAAACATATTAAGTTGTGAGATAAAAGAAATGAAACTAGTTGAGATGGGAATTTTAAAAAAGAAACCTATAAATTTACATTATATTGATTATTTCATTCATAGGAGATTCTGACCAATAGAAAGCTACATAAATCTAAATTAAATCGATTATTTTTTGATGATTTTAACTTCCAATCGTATAGTTAAGATATTTGATCACGTGTTTAATTCTGTCCAATCAGATTAAAATTATACTGAGAATTATCTACTGTAGAAAATTCCCGATAGAATTTTTTTATGTAGATTGTTTCTGTTTAATGGCAACCAGTTTCCTAGTTTTGACAACTGTCACATTTAAGAAAATATCCATAATATACGTATTAAAAAATAATCTTACGAATACCACACGACAGTAAGAATAAATAAGAAAATAATGCTTCATTTTTACTCAAATTTGTTGTCATTGGGCAATAGCCACTCCAGCCCTGCGGGCTCTCGTGTCTATTGCCAGACAACAAATTTTCGAAAAACTGTCGCATTATTTTCAATTTATTCTCACTCTTTTGTGATATTATACCCGATAATTTTTGATAATTTCCCGTCGTCAAGTATATTACGTCAGATGCCCTTCGTTGCTACGAAAAAATACATTCAGTGACATTAATGACAATTAATGTTTTAAAAATTATAAAAGTGATGACTTTCAACCGTCAAATTAATATTTATAAAAATTGTGTGTTTAATTGTACTAATTTGTACTTACATAAATAAATTACAATAAAATTTTGGTGTTGAACAGTTTTATTCATGAAATAATCGCAACAAATTGCACTCGATCTCTAAAATTAATATAGAATTTTAAAACTCTTGTGCAATTACTACTGATAGTTTCCCACCTTTAGGCGTATCGGAGGAGTTTGGCAACTACCACTGTGACAGGAGAATTTATAAAATACTCTTCAATATAATGTAAATTTATAGGTTTCTATTGATAATCTCTCACCTCTACTAGTTCCATCTTGTTTATTTCACATGTTTCTTTATATATTTCGTTTTTCATGTTATTTTGCCTGTTATTAGCGCAGTCATCACCATCACTGTATACAAAAAAATGAAACATTCCTTGTAGTTTAAGAGATAGTGAACCCTCCGACTAACGATCGTCCTGTAAGGCTAGAAATTTGTATAGTGATAATTCATAGCACACCAAGGCTAAAAACCAGGACCTGGCAGGCATCAGCCCTGCACGTGTATCTACCAGGTGAATCGAAAAGTGCATAGTTTAGGGGAAAAATAAACTTTCTCCTGTAAAGTTTAAATTTAAGTATGTGTTTGAGTAAGTCATTTAGAAGAAATCTGTACAATGACAGGCGATTCTGAAGAGCACAAGACCTTGCTAGGCGAGGGGAAAGATTAGGGGTTTTTTCTAAAATTATTTTTTTGCATCGAATTTATTTTTTTAGGTTTTTTGAATCATTCCAAACAGAAAAGGTCTCTAGTGATTTTTCTCTTAGGTTAATAGTTTTTGTTATATAAGCGATTAAAAATTTTGAAAATTGCGAAATCGGCTATTTTTAACCCTAAATCGGACATTTAACTAAAAACTTCAACGTTACCAAGGTAGGTAGATATTCTTGAGACATTGATTGATGAAATCCCGAAGAGTTTTTTGCAATACAATATCGAAAACCCCTTTGTTTTTTAATTGCTAATCAAGCGGGCGATCACACTGTAGTATAAGTGAGGACGTTTGAGTCTGCATAAATTCATTATCTCGAGAATGGGCAAATTTGAAGAGAAATCCTCAGACATTTCGATTTTTATTTTTAAATTAGGCCTTTTCGACATATATATATATATATATAATACTAGTGACGTCATGGGGTGTATGAGTGTGTTATAGAGGTAGCACCTTTTATTGGAACGACCACATCAAACGTCACAGACGGGAGATGGTTTTTGATAACTGGTCCTCATAAGGCACTCAACTCTCACTTATGGCTCCACGTGCCACATCCCGGGCAACTGCATTGGTCTGCAGGCTAAACTAAGTAAGGGTAGCCAGACATGGTGATAGGTTGGACAGTGGCAGCTGGCTGTTACAAAACTGACCATGCGGCGAGAATGATAGCCACAGAAACGGCACATATACAGCGGTGCAGAAGGCAAAGGGAAACCACTGCACTATTTTCCCAAGAGAATTTCTTCCCATAACGATGACAATTTCGGCAAGTGAAGATGGAATGTGTAGCGACCCGACTCACGCTCGGCGCCATCTCGGTTCCGGGTCGGATGGTGTGAAATTTGCTACCGGCTGCCAAGGTGTGAGGGATCAGGCACCTGGCAGAAATTGTGCGACTGAATCCAAATTTTCATTTAATTTAAGAAAATGTCAGCGAATTGGTACATGGAACGTCCAGGGACTGATCCAAAATCCTGGAAAGTTACACATAATTGAAAAAGAAATGGCAGACCACAATCTTTCGGTACTGGGACTCTCAGAAGCTCACTGGAGAGGAAAAGGGCATTTTAAAACAACTGCTGGCAACGTCGTCTATTTTTCAGGCCCAGATAACAAAAGTACAAATGGAGTCGCAATAATTGTACCCTCTAAATTTAACGACTGCGTAATTGGATATAATACTATTGATGACAGGATAATATCCCTTAAAATGAGAATATCCACCAATACCCTACACCTTGTCCAGGTATACGCTCCTACAACAGCTGCACAAGAAGAAGACATCAACAGGTTCTATGGTTGTTTAGAAGAAACTGTTCGCGCTATTCCGAATCGTGAACTCGTCATAATTTTAGGAGATTTTAACGCCAAAGTGGGGTCATCTAATGAAAATATTGAAGGAGTGCTGGGCAAAAATGGACTAGGACAGAGAAATGAGAATGGTGACCGTCTAGTGGAGTTCTGTGTAGAACAACATCTTACAATTACAAACACATTACATCAACATCATCCACGGAGATTATACACATGGCGCAGCCCAGATGGACGAACAAGGAATCAAATAGACTACATCCTAATAAGATCAAGATGGAAATCGTCGTCCATCAACTGTAAAACATATCCTGGCGCAGACTGTGGAAGCGATCATCAACTCTTGGTATTGAACGTTCGACTTCGTTTTAAAGTCCCCAAAAGAAGACCCCAGAGAAAAGTCATGTTTCTAAGTCCATCAAAAATCAATGACTTCCGACAAAACCTAGAAGATGCTCTTTCTTTAGACCAAGTAGATAATGACCCTGAGAGCACTTGGATCTATCTCAAAGATAAGGTAATCGAGGCTGCAAAAGACTGTGAGGCAGCGGTTTCCACTGGTCGTAAGCCATGGATATCCGATAATACGTGGACTGTGATTCAACGCAGAAAATCACATAAAACTAGATACGGAACAAACGATGAATACAGAGCGTTATCGAGAGAAATCAGAAAACAGTGCCGCAAAGATAAAGCTGATTACATCTCTCAAATATGCAGAGAGATAGAGGAACATGGCTGTCGAAATGAACCGAGTGACTTATTCCAGAAGATCAAACTCCTTACCAGAGAGTTTAAACCTCAAACGTGGTCTGTAATAGATAAGGAAGGTAATTTAAAGACCGATACTGATGAAATATTGGAAACATGGCGAAACTACTGTGGCAAGCTATATAAAAATAACGAGGTATCAGCAGAAAATCAGTGGCCTTCTGACTATCCTAGAGAACCTACTGTCTTACTCGCTGAAGTCAAAGATGCAATTAAATCACTAAAGGGAAATAAATCCCCAGGCATTGATTCAATACCATGTGAAATACTACAGTCACTAGGTGACAAAGGATTACATATCATCCATTCTATCTGTGTCGCTGTTTGGAATTCAGGAAAATGGCCATCTGATTGGTGTACTTCAATTTATATCCCACTACACAAAAAAGGAACTACTACCAGATGTGAAAACTACCGCACACTGTCACTAATAACACATGCTAGTAAAATCTTGTTGCATATCATCAAAAACAGATTAAAAACCTATCTACATTACCAAATACCTCAGGAACAAGCGGGGTTTGTAAAGGGTAAAGGTACAAGGGAACAAATCCTGAACCTGAGACAACTCATTGAAAAGTCTAGAGAATTTCAAGTACCTATGATTATATGCTTCGTCGACTACCAAAAGGCATTTGATTGTGTAAGCTGGATAAATCTGTGGTCAATTTTAATAGAAATTGGCGCACCAATGCACCTGGTGACACTTATTAAAAATCTATACCAGTCTAATATAGCGACAGTACGACTAGATCAGAAGTTCTCAAACCAATTCAAGACCGAGAGAGGTGTTAGACAAGGATGCGTGTTGTCACCTGACTTATTTAACATTTATGGTGAACATGTCATGAGGATGGTTTTAGAAGGATGGGCCGGTGGAGTAACAGTAGCTGGTAAGAAAATCTCCAATTTAAGATTTGCTGATGACACTACACTTATAGCAGCAAATGAGCAAGAAATGTTTGATCTTCTGCGAAGAGTTGAGTACGAAAGCAATAGAGTTGGTCTGAAAATCAATAAAGCTAAGACAAAAATAATGGTGGTCGACAGATTTGACACTATTCAACTGACTAACATATTACAGGAATACCAGATAGTAAACACCTTTGTCTATCTCGGGTCTAGTATAACTAACGATGGTAACTGTGAAGCAGAAGTTCGGAGACGTAGTGGTATGGCAAAAAATGCGATGAGTCGCCTAACTAAAGTTTGGAAAGACAGATCTATCTCTCAAAATATCAAGATGAGACTGGTGAATGCCCTTGTATTCTCAATATTTCTATACGGAGCAGAGACTTGGACTCTTCGCGCATGCGAGCGCCAAAAAATTGATGCCTTTGAGATGTGGTGCTGGAGAAGAATGCTGCGCATACCTTGGACAGCTCATAGGACAAACGTTTCCATTCTAAACCAACTGAATATTAAAAAAAGGCTGTCCACAATATGTCTGCAACGAATTCTGCAATTCTTTGGTCACGTAGTTCGCAGAGGTGACGACAGTTTGGAGAGATTAATTGTTTCTGGAAACGTTCCGGGGAGAAGATCAAGAGGACGATCACCAACTAGATGGTCTGACCAAATAAAGCATTCAGCTGGAAACTCATTCTGCGCAGCTCTTAGAGCAGCTGAAGATAGAGACCAATGGAGAAACATTGTTAGGAATATTGGAAGAAATCACGATCCTCAGTAATGGGTAAACGACAGGAGAGAGAGAGAGTGACGTCATCCATCTGGGCGTGATGACGTAATCGATGATTTTTTTAAATCAGAGTAGTGATTGTGTGGTAGCTCATTTGAAAGGTTATTTAATTCTCTATTCAGTAATATAAACATTAACATAATTATTAATACAGGGTGTACAAGAAAATTTTATTTTTTCTTCTTTTTGTCTAAATTAATTTAATAAAAAATTTTTTTGTACACCCTGTATAAATAATTATGTTAATGTTTATATTACTGAATAGAGAATTAAATAACCTTTCAAATGAGCTGTCACACAACCCCTACTCTCTTTAAAAAAAACATCGATTACGTCATCACGCCCAGATGGATGACGTCACTAGTATTATATATATGCCAAAAGTCCTAATTTAAGAATAAAAATCAACCTGTCTGTGGATTTCTCTTCAAATTTGCCCTTTCTCGAGATAATGAATTTATGCAAACTCAAACGTCCTTACTTATACTACAGTGTGATCGCCCGCTTGAATAGCAATTAAAAAACAAAGGGGTTTTCGATATTGTATTGCAAAAAACTCTTTGGGATTTCATCAATCAATGTTTAAAGAATATCTAACCTACCTTGGTAACATTGAAATTTTTAGTTAAATGTCCGATTTAGGGTTAAAAATGGCCGATTTCGCAATTTTCAAAATTTTTAATCGCTTATATAACAAAAACTATTAACCTAAGAGAAAAATCACTAGAGATCTTTTCTGTTTGGAATGTTTTAAAAAACCTAAAAAACTTTTTTCGATGCAAAAAAAATAATTTTAGGAAAAAATCCTAATCTTTCCCCCTCGCCTGGCAAGGTCTTGTGCTCTTCAGAATCGCCTGTCATTGTACACATTTCTTGTAAATGACTTACTCAAACACATACTTAAATTTAAACTTTACAGGAGAAAGTTTATTTTTCCCCTAAACTATGCACTTTTCGATTCACCTGGTAGATACACGTGCACGGCTGATGCCCGCCAGGTCATGGTTTTTAGCCTTGGTGTGCTATGAATTATCACTTATCACTATACAAATTTCTAGACTTACAGGACGACCGTTAGTCGGAGGGTTCACTAGGTCTTAGACTATTGGTTTGTTTTTATTATTTATTTTGCCAATCTTTTGCTTGTACCTACTAGCAACATCTGTATTGTCTACCAACAATTTTCAAAAATATTTGTCGTTAAAGTATTTCTACAATTAAAAACTACACAAAATAAAAAAACAAAATGTTCGGAAAATACAACTAAAAAACTATTAAAAGTAAAGAAACACAATGTGGTACAAATATATGTAAATAAGTACAATGCCCCTAAGTAGTGTCATAAACGTCAAAGTCTTGGAATATCTCACGGTTATTAGACTTTATTACGGTTGTCTTGTCCGACGGTGGTGGGGAGACTTATATTTTTGACTTTACGTCACAAGAGTTTACATTCCCATATTTTTAAATTATTTTCGATCAGTGAATGTGTGTTATTGTGTATATATGTGTATTATTTGTGTTATTATGAAATAATAAGACAAATAGTACACATTTTATCTTATTCCGGGTGGCGAATCGTAAAAAGGGCCATAGGAAACTCAATGTAAAGTTCTGAATTGTTGAATTCCTGCTTCCCTAATTATTCTACATCAAAAGTCATGAGAGAATACTTGTAGAGAATTAAAATCTGTATTAAAATCAAAAGTTAAAATTGTTCTACGATTTAAATGCATTCCAAAATTTTTAAAAATATGATACGTTTGCCACAATAGGTACGCGTGTAAAAGTAAGGCCACACGTTACTATTTAACTGACAGTGCTCACACCATTGACTGAATAAAAAAATCTTTATTATTAATCCTTTCTCCACAACTGAGGGTAAATTAACCTCTAAACTTATTAATCCTGATAATTTGATATATTATGTACGTATGAAAAAAGAAGAAGAAGAAGATACATAATGGAAAATGTGGTGAGCAACTTGGACAGTCCATAGCGGCCAGCTTTTGAACTGAGTAGAGAGCTGTAGAAGAGTTTGCTATGGAACTCTAAGGACCTCATTGCCTTCCTTATGTATGAACAGAGAACAAAAAAAGTTGTGATTGGCTAAATGACACCCAAGTCTATGCCATAAAAAAAACTGAGGGTATCTTATCAATAGTAATACCACTAGTGATTCAATTTTCGCGATAAGTCTGTCGATTTACTTCTAAACGAAACTGAGTTGCTTGAAAACACCACGAGTCCGTAGGACGAGTGGTGTTTTCTTTAAGCAACTCAGTTGAGTTTAGAAATAAAAGACAGACTTATAAGATAAATTAAATCACGAGTGGTATTTTATTAGACTATTTCACGAACAAAGTGATAGGTCAAAAATTCAGTAGAATGAGAGGAAGGAATTTAATAATAATACATTTGATCTAGGTAACCCAAATCTACCCATTTTTTAAATAATTCACAATTAGTCATAATCATGAAATATTTCTTATAGCTATAAATAAATTGTTATAATTATTTTTTATCTATAACAATAAATAGTTGAAGGCCCAGTCTTTTAGAATGAATGTTAGTCTTTCGTTGTTATTTTCTGCATCTAATTTGTAGTTGCGATCCACACAGAACATCATAAATTGTCTCCATATATAAGATTTAGATTTTCTTGTGTTACTCGATATATTTTCTTCAATGTTTTGGTTTATAACTTCGTTTGAAGTACCACCGAAACGACTCATTTTGACATATACAGCTACAATAATTTTTTTGGCAAACGTCAAACTTTGCTTTGCGATCGGTATCCATGGTTACGTCGTTGAAAACACGAAGCTGATAGACCAATCAGAATTGAAAGACAGTTGGTGTTTTCCCGATAACACAAGCTGTCTTTGGTTTGTGATTGGTCAGATTATGTAAAAATTTTAAGATGAGTGAAATTTTTTTTTCTGATTCTGGCTTTGGTTTAGAACTAGAACCTTTAGCCACGTAATTGTATAACTTATCACTAAGTCAGGGGAGTAATGTGTACTGTGTGTGTTGAGTAAGTGTCTTGTTACTTTGCAAAGTCGACGTCATTGTCTTTGCAAAGAGACGCTAATTGTTTCCGAACGTCTGCGGTCCCTCCGGTGAGTACCGATCCCACAAGGACAGAAACTATTTTTCATTTCATAATTTATAATAAATGAAAAATTTCTGCCCCTGGTAGGATTCGAACTCCCGACCTTTCGTTTCAAAGGTAGGCGCTCTTACCACTGCGCCACAGAGGGGAAAGGGTGAAATAGTCAGTAGTAATTGCACAAGAGCTCTGAAATTATTGAATTTTTCTCGAGTGACACTTTGACAGTTTTAATTTCACGAGCCGAAGGCGAGTGAAATTATGTCAAAGTGTCACGAGAGCAAAAATTCTATATTAATTTCAGAGGTCGAGTGCAATTTGTTGCGATTATTTCATGAATAAAACTGTTCAAAACCAAAATTTTATTGTAATTTATTTATGTAAGTACCATTAAACACACAGTTTTTATAAATATTTGACGATTGAAAGTCATCACTTTTATAATTTTTAAAACATTAATTGTCATTAATGTCACTGAATGTATTTTTTCGTAGCAACGAAGGGCATCTGACGTAATATACTTAACGACGGGAGATTATCAAAAATTATCGATTTAATTCAGATTTCTGTAGCTTTCTATTGGTCAGAATCTCCTATGAATGAAATAATCAACTGTATTGTTTTTAAACAATAGATGATAAAATAAAAATATTGACAGTTCAAAAATGTGAACATTATTGCATTGTGTGTGGCCTAAGTTTGGGCTGAAAACTAAAATGTATTACATTTTTACAAGTATTCATGTATTCCGTTATCGAGCGGTAGAAAAGTATTCAACATTGAAGCAAAGTAATTAAAAGCAAATTAAAATAATATTTCATTAATGTTTATATCGACAAAAGATTAAATTTTGTGTTATCAGTATACCTTAAATAAAAAACCTAATTGCTATAAAAATAAAATAAAGTGAAATGACAACATTTAGTACATAATGCAGAGTACCAGTGGCGGCGTAGGAAATCTTAATCCACAAAATGTGTACTCAAATTTTCCAAATAATTTAGCCACACCAACACATTTTGCAAATAATTATCCTATTATACCTGATCAGACAAATATAGAAGTAGAGCCAATAAGGAATCAAACCCAACACGTGCAGTACCAGATTATGCCGTACCAGCCTATGCAGTACCAGCCTATGCAGTTCCAGCCCATGCATCACCAGCCAATGCAGCATCAATCAATACAAAACCAGCAGATACAATGCACTCAAAGTAAGTACCCTCAACTAATTCAAACAAATCTTACGCAAACCAAGATAAATTCATACCTGAAACCATCACAATTACATCAGACTAGTTCAACCCTCAGCAAAAATAAAGAGACAACTGGGACAGAAAACACAGAGAACCAAGAAGTCACCGAACATGAAACAACCGATGATAATAGTATCTACGAGCCGAATGACTTTCAGAAAATTGAATCGCGTAGACATAAACGTAAAAGACAAAAATATAGCCCAGAGAATTTGAAAAAAATCTGCACGCCCCCGAACAGAAAATCACAATATTGAAATTAAAAATAGATTTCAGCCCCTTACGCAGATTCAACAAAGTAACTCTACAGGCAGTGCTAACAAAGCTCAACAAAAAATAGATAAAATTCCACCATTTATTCTATATGGTGTAACCAAAGATGTTCAGGCACTGTTAAAACCCATTCGAGAAGGAACCACAAAATTTACCTATCAGCTTTTAACGGAAAACAAAATGAAAATTCAAGGAGAAACGGTGGAAGATTACAAAACGATAAAAGAAATTCTCGACAAAAATAATATAGTTCGGCATACGTACAAACTACCGAAGGAAAAAACTTTCCGAGTAGTCTTAAGAAACTTACACCACAGCACAGATCAAAATGAAATCATATCCTCACTAAAATAAAAAGGTCATAATGTAAAGCAAATCCTGAACGTTTTAAATAGGCAAACAAAAGCACCAAGGGACATATTTTTTATAGACCTAGAAAGAAAAGAAAATAATGGGGAAATATATCAAATGAATAGACTATTAAATGCAGTAGTTCGATTTGAACAACCTCACAGAAAACAATCTGTCATTCAATGTAAACGTTGTCAAAACTACGGACATTCGAGAAATCAGTGTACGCTACAATATAGGTGCGTAAAATGTGCGCAAAATCATGATTATCGCACGTGTAAAAAAACAAAGGCTGATGGAAACCCAGCAAAATGTGCACTATGTGGTGGACCCCACCCAGCAAATTTTAAAGGATGTCAAGTCTACCAGGCCATCTTAAGTAAAAGATACCCCACAAGAAATGAAAATACCCCACAAACGCAAAAAATCCCGCAACAGAGACCAAGAACAAATGAAGAATCAAATGAGGCATACAGTATAGAAAACTTGCCCCAAACATCAGGTACTTATGCAAACGCCACCAAAAAAATGAGACCTATGGCAAGACCGGTTGCTGAACAGCAAAATGCACCAGACACAAACCAAAATAGTAGTTTTACACAATACCTACAACATGTAATAGAACAGCAACAAACTACAATAAACCAACTAATCCTGGAAATCAAGGAACTTAGAGAAGAGCTAAAACAGGCCATCACAAATAAGTGTAATGGCTAAGCTACTTACTATTGCACTATGGAACGCAAATGGCATAAAGCAACACAAACACGAAATAGAAGTATTCCTAGTAACTAACAAAATTGACATACTGTTAGTCTCTGAAACACACCTTACCTCAAAAACTAGTTTCAAAATCCCAAATTTTGAAGTTTACAATGCAGCCCATCCCGATGTAGATCGATTAGCCAGAGCTGGGGCAGCAGTGTTAATTCGAAATGGACTTAAACACTATCTCCTTAACAAAGTAGAAAAAAATGACATACAGGCAACCAGCGTAGTAATAGAGGATTGGAATGGACCAATTACAATAACAGCGGTGTATTTCCCACCAAACTATCGAGCAAATAAAGAAATGTTTACAGAATTATTTAGAAATAACGGCAACAGATTCCTAGCAGGAGGCGACTATAACGCTAAGCACACTAGCTGGGGATCTCGTCTAACAGCTCCAGGAAGAGGAAGAATACTGCATCAAGTCATTCAAGAACTACACCTAAATCATCTGTTCACCTACACACCAACCTACTGGCCTACAGACCCTCAGAAATACCCAGATTGCCTTGACTTCTTTGTGACCAAAGGATTCTCCAACAATTATCTAACCATCGAACCTAATTATGATATTGCCTCAGATCATACACCAATAATAGCTACGATTCATACAAATATCCAAGAAAAACCAAAACCACTGATTCTCCATAATCAAGCTACTAACTGGAATCTATTTAGGGAAATATTAGAAAATGAAGTAAACCTCAATATATCTTTAAAAACACACCAAGAATTGGAAAACCAAGTATAACAATTTACAGAATTAATACAGTATGCCTCGTGGGAATTAACTCCACCATTGGTCAGAACCCAAAACAGAAGTCACTGTCCTCCTAGTATAAGGGAGAAGATTAAAGAAAAGCGCCACTTAAGAAAGATCTGGCAAAACACAAGACACCCTGCAGATAAAACCAATTATAACAGAGCAGCGAAACATTTAAAAGACTACCTATCGAGCATTAAAAATGAGAGCTTCCAAAACTATGTCGAAAACCTAACGACAACAAAGGATACAAATTACAGCTTATGGAAAGCAACTAAAAAATTAAAGCATCCCAAAGAACATATTTCACCGATAAGGAAACCTGATAGAAGTTGGGCAAAAACAAATAAAGAGAAAGCAGAAATTTTCGCTACACATCTTGAAACAGTTTTCAAACCTCTCTCAACAAGAGAAGACACAGATGACGAAATTATAGCATTTCTTGATGCACAAATACCATCAGATGAGCAAATAGAACATATTACACCAAATTAATGAGGTACGGTGTATTATAAAAACAGAGCTAGACCCTAAAAAAGCTCCAGGACACGACCTAATCACTGGAAGAATTATGAAAGAACTACCGCGAAAAGGAATACTTATGTTAACCTACCTTACTAACGCTGTCATAAGACTCAAATATTTTCCTGCGCAATGGAAGGTAGCGCAAATAATACTAATCCCTAAACCTGGTAAACCTCAACACGAAACAACTTCATACCGACCAATAAGTCTACTGCCTGTCATGTCGAAAATTATGGAAAAATTACTAGCTAAGAGACTAATGAAAATTATTGCAGAAAAAGAACTTCTACCGATACACCAATTTGGATTTAGAACAAACATTCAACAATTGAACAAACCCATCGACTGGTAGAATTAATCCAAAACTCTTTTGAAAGTAAGCAATATTGCTCAACTGCATTCATCGATGTGAGTCAAGCTTTTGACAAGGTATGGCATCAGGGACTACTCTATAAACTAAAAAGGGACTTACACCAGAACATGTATGACATACTATACTCATACTTAAAAGAAAGATATTTCCAGGTAAAATATGAAGACGAGATAACCGGTCTATATCTCATAAAGGCAGGCGTTCCTTAAGGTAGCGTTCTTGGGCCGATCCTGTATCTACTATTTACCTCCGATTTGCCTACGGACAATAAAGTATATACAGCCACATTTGCAGACGATACTGCAATAATGGCGGTACATTCAGATCCCGTTGTTGCAGCAGACCAAATCCAAGAAAACCTAAATAAAGTCCAGAAATGGACTAAGAAATGGAAGATAAAACTTAACGAATCCAAATCAAGCCACATAGTATTCACTAAATGTCATAGCGATTCTCCTCAAATATCACTCAACAATGCTCCCCTTCCAACGGTAGATACTGTAAAGTACTTAGGCCTACATATGGACAAGAGACTTACTTGGAAAACTCATATATGGAAAAAAAGAAAACATCTTGATACCATATATAGAAAATACTATTGGTTGCTCGGAATAAAATCCCAGTTGTCGTTGAGAAATAAATTACTAGCATACAATGCCATACTCAAGCCAATTTGGACGTACGGAATACAGTTGTGGGCCACTGCTTCAAAATCCAATCTAGCAATCATGGACCGGTTTCAAAACAAGGTGTTACGAGCAATAACTGATGCGCCGTGGTTTGTAAGCAACAAAGACATCCTACAAGACCTTCAAGTGCCAACTGTGAGTGAAGTGATAGTATCACACAGTGATAAATATTTACAGCGACTAGAAAACCACCCAAATGTGTTAGCGCTACATTTATTAGAAAATAGTCAACAAATAAGACGCCTTAAGCAAAAATTTCCATTAGATTTACCATTCTTAACTTAAGAAACACTAATTGTAAACGTAATTGTAATACTCATGTAGAGTAAATATTTATTGAAATATTTCTCTTCAGGCCATTGTAAATTTCAACAAATGTGTTTATGGTCTGTTTTTTTTTAAATGATTACACAGTAAACAAACAATAAAAAAAAATTTTTACAAAATTTTGGATTATGTTTAATTACGTAGACCAATTTTAACAGTTATTTCCAATACAGATTTGAATCCTCTTCAAATAGTTTCTAATGTCTTTTGATGTAAAATAATTATTAGGGAAGCTGGAATTCAACAGTTCAGAATTTTACATTGAGAATGCAAAACTTTGACGCATATCAAAATTCTCAATGTGTTTTAATTGTATTAATTTTTTTCGAATCCTGAGAAAACTAATAAATATTTCTGAAAAATTTAAACTCAGAATGAAAGACTACATTATTACCGAGGGCTGAAAGTCCCTGAAAACTTCTATAATGTGTATTTTAATAAGTTACAGGGCTGAAAATAAAAGAGAACTGTGATATTTAATTTCAAATATTTCATTCAATAGAATCTGCTTGTTTATTCTAAGGGGCTTTCCGCCCTCGGTAATAATGTAATCTTGCATCCTGCGTTTAAATTTTTCTAAAATACTTGGTTTTCTCAGGATTCGAAAAAAACCATATTATGATTCAAATCACAGTAAACTCTCGTGACGTAATCTCACCCTTAATGTTCATTGGTTAGTCGATTTAGGCAACCGTAGTAATGTCTAAGAACCCTGGGAATACCCTATAATTAATTATTAATACATATGTTAACATACACATGTAATAGATGTCAACATTGTGTAGAAAAAATAGTAATGAACATGACATTTTTATCGGAATCATTAAATTTTTTTAAACGCATCTTTTGATTAAGAAGTTTAAGAGGACAGCTGATTAATAAAAGGCAAACACGATAAAGTGCTTTTTTATCTTTGGAATTTGTGAAAATATTACTGATTTCTTAAACTATGACATAATGATAATAATTATAAATTTTCTTGTGACGCTCCACGAATACTAACAGTTTTATAGATATGTGCAGAGCATCTGTGCTGCATAAATTATCTTGACGTAATGTTTTATTTGCATTTTTTTGGTTTTGGCTATAGAAAACTTGAATTGACTAATAAATTTAGTTACTCGGTTAAAACTGACGAAAATGAACAATTTTTGAAATAAAAATTTATCGCTACAAATATAGGTACTTCAAAAATGCTTCTTTTTTAGTTGTTTATCATTCTTGAATGCTAGCGACCATTATGGCTATTTTATTGTTAAAAATAGCATAAAAAGACCTACCTTATTTGAATAAAAACATGTAAAATAAATATTTACCTTTAAACCACGCCCTATTTGACATAATTGTCTAATAAAATATTTGGCATCATGCATTGTCTTGCACTATACGAAAGTGTTCACATTTATGATATTTGATATAGGAGATCTTTAAGTTGTGCTCACTACGGAGAGCAATCGATTGTATCCTCGCTCCGACCCTTGCTCCCTGGTATTTATATTCGTTATATTCGTGAATTCTCGCATTTAAAATAACGTATTCATTTTAAATGCGAGAATTCACGAATATAAATACCAGGGAGCAAGGCTCGGAGCGAGGATACAATCCATTGCTCTCCGTAGTGAGCAAACCCTTAGGATCATTTGTGATCTTCAGTAGTAATCTATTATTATAACTAAAGTTATAAGAAAACAAACGCAATACGCCAAAGGAGCACGTACCAGACAAAAATGTGTGTTTCATGCATTTACTCCACTACTCAAATGTACCTAATACATATTTCTTAGCTGTTTCAATCTCAGTTGTGAATATTCTATTTTCTTTATATTTAAACTGAAACTCTGCAGGGTCCCATTAGTTTGTAGTTATTAAAGTATCCAGTATAGTCAAGGAAATAAAGCACAAAAATAGGCCATACTATTGATTTTCCGCCAAATAAGATGATTTGAATGCGGTTTTGGGTATTAGATTCATGATAACCTCTACAAACTTTGTAACCGTATATAATAATGAAGAAATTAAAAACTACCTTTGTGCACTACAAAAATGCATTTTAAAGGTGCATTTAATGGTTTGTAACCAAAATTAAAAAGTTTATCACTAGATTATCAATTTCACTGCCCAATTCCAATTCTAATGCAAAATATTCCAAAAAAGTTTAATTTTGTTTTGGGGGTTCTTGAGGTCTCTGAATAAAAAAATGACATAGACAAAGGCGTTAGAAATACCTGGTGCTCGGTAAGGATATTATCAACGCCTTAATCTAAAGTTTTGTGAGAATTCGTTGTATAATTAGCCAAAACTTGTTACTCGAGAGAATTTTGGAGCTTGCTGGTAGTGTCATCGCAGATGACACCTTTTTTAAGTTGCCACTTTCTCGTTTTATAATTAAAACATAAGTCACGCTTATGTTGCCCGACAAGGGCCACCACGGAAAATAACGTGAAAAATCCACAATCTCATACGTATTGGGAAACCGCCAACACTTTTCTCAAAATGTTGGTTTTTTAGGCTAAAGGCCGGTATACATGAAGCCAGTAAGAACGCAAGTAAAGTGAGCAGGTTACTTGCCTTTTGAAACGTAAAATTGGACTCTTAATTGGAAGTTAACGTTTACAAAAAGCAAGTAACTGGTGGCAAGTACCTGCCCACTTTACTTGCTTTCTTACTGGCTTCATGTATACCTTTAGTATATGTCATACTAAATCATAGACGCCTTTAGTTCTTATCGGACTGCTCTAGCATATTCGAATGGAGCATATGGTGCTGTTTTAATATCTGCATTTCGAATCAGCTATTAACTTGGAGATGACCCGTCAAGTTTTTCAAACTATATTATACTTAATACGTAAACAATTTTTAAACATAAATATATATTTACTGTATGTTATATGATATTAATTAAATCCACAGATTTCTCGGCCATTAAATATTTAACATTTAATTATCTAAGTAAGCTTTAATCCCAATTCAGAACCACACCTACATTTCAAAAGCTGCTGCTGAGTTATAGAAAAATGTTTTTTAAATTCACTCAAAGCGATTAATAAATCAAGTACGTGTATACGGAAGGCGTGATATCAAGCGGGTAATAATTATAATTTAACCTTTACGAGCAATATTATGCAGCCAGGTCCATCATTTCCAATCATTTCGTTGCTTAATATAGAGAGTAATAAGATAAACTTAATTTCACTTAATAGTTAAAAAAAATTTAAAAAACAATCAACTATTTTTAATGGGAATAAGCCAAAATTTTACCAAAAAAATGATTTTATTAACGTTTCGAAGCCCAAATCGGGTTTTGTTGTCAAAATACAAAATACTACTAAAATAAACAAAAATGTTGTTAATTGATGGATTCGACCGTTACTTGATGGAAGTTCATTTTATCTCACAATAAAACACTGAAAAACGTTTGTTTTCTATACTTCCACAAAATTTATTACAACTATGTTATTACTACAGCTGTTTCGGCAAAGTGCCTTTCTCAAGTGATATATTTTACAGTGTGTTTGCCTTTTTAAGTCTTTAACTGAAGAGGCTGAGGAGTGGGGAGCTGTTTGTCTCGAGTTGGTCATTCAGAATTATATCTGTATTGATATAATTCTAATTGATATAATAAATTGAAAAATACAGATATAATTCTGAATGACCAACTCGAGACAAACAGCTCCCCACTCCTCAACCTCTTCAGTTAAAGACTTAAAAAGGCAAACACATTGTAAAATATATCACTTGAGAAAGGCACTTTGCCGAAACAGCTGTAGTAATAACATAGTTGTAATAAATTTTGTGGAAGTATAGAAAACAAACGTTTTTCAGTGTTTTATTGTGAGAAAAATGTTGTTACTAAGTAAAAAAATTCTTCTTATAATTTATTTAATCTGACTCATTTATATTGGCAATTAAGTCGTATATTATACTTAAAGTAGAAGACTTTAAAATGATATCGCCAATATTTTTTATGAGTTGCGTTCCTGGGACGACTTTACTAAAAGATAGTTCATTCGATTACATGAAATCAATCCCAACTCAAGAATATCCGTCACAAAAAAATCATAGCATGTGATCTGTCTTTAAAAAGACAACCAAATGCAACGATGACCGTAAAAGTTCTCGCGTTAGAGATTCCATAGTAAATCACGATGGAAAACCAGGAAAAAACCTCGTGATACTATCCCGACATCGTAAGTATTTGGTCTTACTTTTAATTTACCTTCAAAAAACTAATACCAAATTCTGACTTTAATATGTTTAAATTATAAATAATATTAATAATTATATAGATATACAATAAGTAATACTAAAATATAAAATTTGTACTAACTCGATGTGTTATTGACTTACTAATTGTGGTATTTTCTTTCTATTGACTTCCTCTTTCAGTATGGGTAACCACATCCTACTGCATTCTACCGAGGAATTTGCGACACAAATTTGTGTCGCTACTGAAAGAGGAAGTCAATGGAAAGTCATTTGGTTGTCTTTTTAAAGACAGATCACATGCTATGATTTTTTTGTGACGAATATTCTTGAGTTGGGATTGATTTCATGTAATCGAATGAACTATCTTTTAGTAAAGTCGTCCCAGGAATGCAACTCATAAATATTGGCGATATCATTTTAAAGTCTTCTACTTTAAAATGTGTAATATACGTCTGAATTGCCAATATAAATGAGTCAGATTAAATAAATTATTAGAAGAATTTTTTTACTTAGCAACAACATTTTTGTTTATGTTAGTACTATTTTGTGTTTTGACAACGAAACCCGATTTGGGCTTCGAAACGTTAATAAAATCATTTTTTTAGTAAAATTGTGGCTTATTCCCATTAAAAATAGTTAATTATAAAAATGCCACAAGGAAATAGCTTCAGAACAACATTAAAAAAACAACAAACAAATTTTGAAAGCAACATTTGAAAAGCAAATGAAATAAACAATGAAAATGAATAAAAAGATATAAAACAATATAAAAAAGGGACAAGAAATATAAAATTATAATAAAATCGAAAATTATTTAAAAAAAGGTAGAAAACAATGAATACATTAATTTAATCAATGAATAATTCTGAATATTTTAGTGGAATTATTCAATAAAACGTACATACGGGAATAATACTCCGAGAAATAATGTTAAAGTCAACATGTATACGACTACCACAAAATGCGAAATAAAAAAAAAACAAAAATAACCAACAATAATGAGTCTTATGTCACACACGTCAAAAACTCTAGTATTTATCATAAATCATACCAGAATAACAGAATATCAGAATTCCATACTGTTATACATACATACCAGAATAACAGAATTCCAAACTGGAAATAGACAAATTAACACAAGAGAAGCACTATTTTCATTTAATGATCCTACTTAGAGATGCTTAAACATTAATCAAGACCTTTACGCCTACTCCGTAGACTACAGACTACAACAAAAATTCGCTAGTGTTTAACATGAAAAACTAATTGACAAGTAAAAAATGAAAAAATAAACAGAAATAAATAAAGTTTTATTGCAGTTTCACTACATTTTCTTATTCGTTGTTTGGGCAATATAACTCTTATAAAAATTATGTCTTGTTCAGGGCTAAAGACAAGACTTAAGCAGGTAAATACATTTTGATATGAGCGTGTCTAAAATATTTATTTAATCGTTAATATCTTTTACAACACAAATTAATTAAGTATTTTTACCTACGTTAACTGACAGTATTATCATTATACATATACTAAAGATTTCCACAGTTTTCATTGTATTCCTTCACTCAACCTTTCTCTCCGGTTCTTTCTGTCTTGCCAGTCGTCTTCCTCTAGATTTCTTCTCTCCATTGCTTCGTCCACTTCATCTCTTAAGGATCTTCTGGGTTTGCCTCTCTTCCTTTTTCCTATCGGGCTTCACTCCGTTATTCAGTTTATCCAACGATTTTGGTCTCCTCTTCTGACATGTCCGTACCGGGTTAATATCTTCTGTTAGATGTAGTCTATTATGTCTGAGTTCACTCCCATTCTTCTTCCACAGTATTATTAAATAGTAGTTATTATTTATTATTGCTAACTTTTAAAAACAACAATTATTTTAATTCTTACTTACTCTATTTTTATTACAGCGTACAGTTTCTGAATGTAGTTGGAGATATGGCCACTTACCTAAAAAAATATTTAGTGTTTAGTATAAATTGTATAGTACCGAGTAATACGAGTCTTTAAAGTGTTAACAATAATATTGATACCCCTATTAAGAAAATATATACGTTGATTAAAAAATAAGCTCTTTATCCTTAAGTTTTGTACTTCCAAATCAAAAAAGTATAATTTAAATACTAATTCAAACTATGTAACAGAAATACATGTACAATGTCGATACATATTTACGAGATGATCCTGAAATGGTATGAATTGTTATGAGTGGTCTATCCTATTAATATGGTTGTGAGACGTGGACATTATAAACCAGAAAGCTAAATAAATTGGAAGCAGATGAATTGTGGTTCAATCGACGAATCGTAAACATATCGTGGAAATCGCACACTTCCAGTGAAGATGTTTTTAAAATGATGAATTCAAAACGTCTGCTTATACACATCATAAAGAAGAAAAAACAAAATACTTTGGGCAAATAATTAGAGAACCTAAGTACATTTATTTCTAAGTACTTAAATAAACTTTCATGGCTTCATAATATAGGCAATGGTGTGGTTCCACAGTAGAATGGGACTGTCTTAGAGTATGACCAGCAAATTTCCAATTAGATTTTGCTACTTGAGTCGAGGCGTGTTTTTCTTTTCTTCTCTTAAATCTCTTTCTTCCATATTTTTAAATGGTTGATTATAGAGACCTTATTATGAAAATAATATTCTATAATCTTATTTAACCAGTTAAAATTGTGGTGGATTTTACAAATGTTCGAAATATCTCTATTAAAACTGGCTTATCGAAAACGTACTAATAGGCAGAAAAGTATTAAAAACATTGTATTTAACTATTGGTACCACAATAATAATTTAATTGGAATGTACGCAAATATTCGACGGGTTTAAGAAAACAAAACCCTTATAATTTTTTATGGGTTGCACAAATTATTTCACTTCAATTTTTTTTAAAATGCCCTGCCATAAGAATACCACATTTCCATATTCAATTTAAAATAGAGATTTTTATTATTTTAATTTTATTAATATTATATATTTTTTATTATTAATTTAATTGATTTTTTCCAATATATCGAAAACCAATTATATTGGATTATATTGGAAATTAAATCCAATTATATTGAAAGAAAAATATGAAAAAAAATTTTTAAGAAACGCTTTTTTTAGTTACCAGTGACTAAAATTAAAAATATTAAAAAAAATCAACTAAAAAGCAAAAAATAAAAAAATTGAAAAAATCTAACACATTCGTCAAAGGAAAACGTGGCGCGTCTTCATCGAATAAACGGTTTTCGCCCCACGCTTTTCTTTAACGAATGTGTTAGATTTTTTCATTTTTTTTTTTTGTTGCTTTTTAGTTGATTTTTTTTATAATATTTTTAATTTTAGTCACTCGTAACTGAAAAAAAGCGTTTCTTAAAAAAAATTTTTTTCATATTTTTTTTTTTTTTACTTTTTAGTCTTACACTTTTTAAACATTAAAATATATCGTCATGTTTCTTAAAATATGTATAAAACATATGATGTACTAACATGGAAAAGTAGTCGGAATCGGCAAAAAATTTGAAACTTTATTGTTTATTTTATGAAGCATAACGTAAACAATTAACGTAAAAACGTGAAATTATGTATTCTTCATATTATTAGCTACAACACGTAAAAGTTTCAAGTTTTTACATTGTAAAAAACAAGAGAATTTAAGCATTTTCCATTAATTTTTTTTTATTTAAACGATTAATAAACATAAAAAAAATTTTTGATTATTCGTGTATTGTTCCCGCGAATGCATATTGCTGCAAATTTTCATTCATTTGCATTGGAGAAAAGGCACTCAAATTAACGTCTAAAAATTTGACGCAAACTATTGAACTAAATAAAAGCGTTTAAAAATCAATTTTCATTTTGTAACTACAAAGAACTGTAACTTTTTATATTTTCACATTTGTACTAAGATAGGTGTCAAATCATATGAGCAGAAATAATGATTAAAGATAAATAACATTAATAGAGACGTCGTAAACCTACATTTCAAAAATCGCAACAAAAGAGGGATTATTAGAAATTTTATTATTCATGCTATAATATAATCTTAACGGATGCACACCGCATACAAATCAGATTAAAAACCCACATTAATCGAATAATTATATAAATCAAGAACCTATTCTCTGGCCTGGCATTCAAAATTTCCCAAAGATGGCAACCGTACATATACAGCTGCAACGGTTGTGAAAGTGTTCCTGTTGCCAATAATAATTACACTTCGTTTTACAATCGCCAAATCGGAATTTAGGTATAGCGTCGGGCTTATGCAATTGTCTAAATTTGTTTATAGTCTGATTTTGAAAAATTTGTGGACAGGCAATAAGTTACATCATTTGGATGAGTATTGTTGAATTTGTATGTCATTGACAATAATGATCAGGTCAGATGGCATTACTAAAAAGGATGCTGTAAATTGCTTTGTACGGAAAAGTACAAATTGGCGATGATTTGACGAAACCTCATTTAATCGTTATAGAGATTATTTCTAATTTTGGTTTTGACTCTATAAAATAAATTGTCCCTTTAGATTTAGGATCTATATTAAACTAAAGAGATTATTAAGCAATTTAATATTCATACTTATAGTCCAGGGTAATAAGGATTATCTCGGGAAACTCAAAGATCCCAGGTAGCTGACTACTTTTTTAGTTATTGTAGATCTATAGGAAGAAAACCTACCTGTTTCCTGCCTAGAGTTCGCGTCGGTTTTTTAATTATTAACAATTTAGTGCAAAAATCGCGATTTTTTCGATTTTTTCCACTCCATTCAAATACTAAATAGTTGACATAAAATTACAAATTTCAGTTTTTTAGAATATTGAAAAACCTTCAAAATGCCGATTTTTGAAAGTTAAAAAGTTAATTTGTTGCTACGCAAACTGCAAAATAAGTGAAAATCGTTATCTGTTAATAACTTTTACTAAAACTACCTTAGAACTTTAGTGTTTTACCCAAAGTTAATTTGTTTATAATAATTAAGGAATCTCATTAATGCCATTTTAAAGAATGGGATATTTTTTTCTTAAAAAATTTGCACCAACATTATACCTACCTTCACAGCACCCTCTACGATATCTCAAAAATGTAGTGCAAACGATTACTAGGGGGAACCTACAAATCCAGCGAGTTAAAATACCGAAAAAGCAATTTCAAACGAATATAATTTGCTGTATCTCCGGATCAACTCAATGGATTTTGATCTTTCTTTTTTTAATTGGTATGTAATTTTTACGTACACTAGAAATATGCAGTTTGTTTATAAATTTATTAATTAATAATGAGTCTAATTTGTTTAAACAATTCTTGAAAATATATTATTTTTTACAAAAATCTATTTTTTATACATAGTATCATTAATGATCACAGAAAAAGTTAAAGTACACTTTAATAAATAAATGATTTTTATTAGATAATTATTTATTGAAGATAATTTATTTATTAAAGTATACCTTAACTTTTTCTATGATTAATAGGGATAGTATGATTAAAATCATGGATTTTTGGGAAAAAATTATTTTTTCAAAAATTGTTTAAACAAATTAGACTGTTTATTAATTAATAAATGCCTAGACAAATTGCATATTTGTAATGTACAGAAAAATTACATACAAATTAAAAAAAGAACGATCAAAATATATTCAGTAGATCCCGAGATATAGAAAATTATACTAGTTTCAAGTTGCTTTTTTTAGTTTTTGAACTCGTGCATTTGTCGGCTCCCAGCTCCGCCTTTACGTACCACGACTAGTCACCAATTGAACTACATTTTTAAAAATTCGTGGAAAATACCAGCGTTTCTAATATGTAAAATGACTTTTTCTACGGACAATATTTTTAAAGTTATTGTAAATGTTTTTAAACTACAAAATTTCACAAATTTGGCATTAGGATTTTTGACTATATTAGATAATTTTTTTATCGGTTTTTAGTACATTTTGATAGTATCAGTTTTTTACTTTCATTCGGCATACGCAGAATTGCCCTATCTGCATTATTTTCTGTCTTATGTTATTGCAAAATAAAGCTCTCTGGGATAAATAATTAGAATAACTCTTAAACTAATTAATGGATCGGTCTCAAATTTTGAGGTAGCCCAATACTCAACTTTGGGTGAAACACTAAAGTTCTAAGGTAGTTTTAGTAAAAGTGATTAACAAATAAAAATTTTCATTAATTTTGCAGTTTGCGTTTCACCAAATTAACTTTTTAACTTTCAAAAATCGGCATTTTGAAGGTTTTTTAATGTTCTAAAAAATTAAATTTTGTAATTTTATGTCAACTATTTAGCTTTTGAATGGGGTGCAAAAATCGAAAAAATCGCGATTTTTGCACTAAATTGTTAATAATTAAAAAACGGACGCGAACTCTAGCCAGGAAACAGGTAGATTTTCATCCCATAGGTATACAATAACTAAAAAAGTAGTCAGCTACCTGGATCTTTGAGCGTCCCGAACATGGTCTATGTCTAGCTTATTACCCTAGAGTATTATGAGTATTTACGCTACAGTCTATAAACTAATTGACACTAAATAAAAAAAAGAATGGAATAACTACATAAGCAGAATGAAGCAGAAGAAGAAGAAGAACTTTATACATTATATTATCTTCTTCATATTTTTAAAAAACATTGGTACAATTTCGGAAATTTCCGATTTTAAAGGCTTTCACTAAGGCTGGGCCTTGGTTTCCCTATGTACACCCCACCTCCAACTCCTCCATCGATTTTAGAGCCATCTGCATACCTGCATTGTTCTCCCATTATGAGATTCGTTTTATTCGACTTCCATTCGTGCCTTCCTGGAAAGAGGATGGTAAATAAATTTTAGAAATTATATTTACGGTTCACTGATTCTGGTACCATTTCCAACTCTGGGTGATTTTTAATTATCCCTCCAGATTTGATCTCAGTATCCTTTTGCCCTACTTTCTGCGCCTGTTATGATTAAGTGTGCGTGTATTGAATCTTATTCAGCTTCTCTTTGGTGGTCTTTTGTTGGTATTTAGACCAACACACTAGTGTGCTAAACGTAATCATAGGTCTGCCTACAGTCATATATAGCCAGTACATCTGTTTGGGTTTCTTACCCCATATTTCCCACATATCCTTCGATTTGTCCAAAAGAAGAGCGTTGCTTTATTGGTTATTCTTACCAAATGGACGTTCCATGTAAGCTGCTTCTCCATAATTAAAGGGGTGGGTGCAATAACCAGGTAGCTCATATTTAAAAATTTGTGGGAAATCGAAAAAAAAACCTCCTAAAAAGTCCATAAAAACCAAACAATGTCCTTATTACATTATTATCAAAATACAAACTAATCAGTGAAATATGAAGACATAAAAAACAGGTAATATTCTTCTTAGGTTACTAGTGTTCATCTTCAGTTTCGGAAGTTTGGCATTCTTCTGGCTCTACAGGAATAAGTTGTTGGTAGTACCACACTTCAGCCTCGCCAACATACTGTCTGGCCAATTCCATGACATTTAATAGCTTATCCCTTTTCAAAGGCAACGGGGCATTATAAACCTTATTGTGTACTTGTGAAAAAATCGGTACACAAGATTTCTTTAGAAGAAAGGAATCCTTAGTCACAAAACCATTCGCTGACTCTGAGCATGTAACAGTCTCTCTATGTGTATCACTAAATTCGATAACTTTATATTTCGATATGGTAAATTTTGCACCAGAACTATTTTTAATATTGCTTTTCTTAAAAAATGGCTCAAGAACTTCTTTATAGTTTAGAATCATATCTTGTTTACCAGTTTTCACAATAAACTTCTTACTGGTATTTGCTATCATGCCACTCCATTCCTCTGGCAGATAAACTCTTTCTTTCTTTCTTTCTTTTTTCTTTTTCCACCAGATCACACGACCTGTCGCAGGGCAAAAAACTATGCCCAGGATATATATACAGGTTCGGGATAACGATGTCTTATTCTCTTGAATTTTCCATGCAATAGAAGAGATTGCCAAAAGTGAACAAGAACGGATTTCTTGTTCTGCGCAGCGCAGTTGTCACTATAAACGTAAAGGGTTGTTACCTGAGGATCAATGTAGTTATTAATAAAATCGTGTAAGCAATTTATCACTTCATTTGAAAATTTCCGACCCGTTATTTCATCGAAAACATAAAAGTAACTCTTCGAAACGCTGCCCTTGATGATGCAAAATGGATAAAACCACAACTGGCGCTTGTAGAACACGTCACCAGAAGGAACATGTGACAGGGGCATGTTTTGTTCAAAATCAAATGACATGACTTCAACTCTGGGATCTTCCTTAGCCAAAGCAGTTTTTTCTGTTAAATATTTATAGAAAGTATCAGCTTTAGTCAGGTGCACTTATTTTTCCACCTTCAATGTGTTTTGAGTTTCATCATCTTTGGCACATTTTATTTTATTGTCCAGGATGTCGCAAGTTTTGCAAGTATCTGTTCTAAGATGGCCAAAGGTTAAATTCAAATTTTACACAAATACACGCCGATAATATGTGTATGAAACTTTTGGCTTAAACTCTGGTGTGTCTAATAGATTATGCTGTTCTGGTTCATATTTTTTTAAATACAATCTGTGCATAAGCCTTAAATTTAGTTCGGATGAAAGATATCTTCTGTTCAGGTTATCATTTCTGCTATAATGGCTTTTTCTTCTTAGAAAGCTATTTATATGATCCTCAATAGACTTGATAATATGATCTGGGATTTTACTTGGTCTAGTTTCATGGCGCCCTCGCATGTCCTTCGGACATGCATGTCCTCCTTTATATCTCTTCTATATTTTATATTATATTATTTTGTCAACAGTTAAGTGCAAGAACGAGACAGCTCCAGGAGCTGCCCGGTTCTTGCTACAAACCGAAAGCAAGGTAGCTCCAAATATCATTGCCAGTTATGTGCCGTTATTAAGAGATACCCGTTTGTTGCAGGAAACGATCGGCCGATTTTTGTTAAGAGTAAGTCACTGAAAATCTTATTTTCTTAAAAAAGTGGAGCTTCCTGGTTATTGCAGCCACCCCTTCAATTACTCCTAAATATTTGAATTCATTCACCTCTTTGACAGTTTCTCCATACAGAGCGGGCATCCAGAGGTTATCTAGGTTCCGTCTCCTTGTGAAATTGACTAATACAATTTTACTAGGATTGAGTGCCACACCACCTTCTTCTTCATGTACCATTTCCTTTCAGAACGTTGGTTACCATTATAGCTATCTAAATTTTATTCACTGCCACCCTAAATAGCCTGATTGTATCAACCCCATACCAATCTCGCAAGTTTTTCAACCATGAGGTCTTCTTCGTCCTAGGCTGCGTTTGCCGCACCACCTAGTAAGAATATTTAACGTGCTATGTTAGTAGTAAAGGCTAATTAAAAAGAAAAATAACATGTACACGTGATAAAGCTCCTCAAATCCGTTACAGACAAATCGAACTCCTATGAAAAACTCATTACCTGTGATAACCGACTGACTATGATTCTTCTTGTATGCAAGTGTTTACAAAAATAATATTGGTTAGTGTTTTATGAACTTAATTAATTATTGTCTGTATAACATTTTATTACTATCCTAATTGTTTTGAACCAAACCTATTGATACAGTCCTAACAACTTTTAAATTATTTTACTAATTCCCCATATGAAGATACTGAAGTGTACACTATGTTATACTGGACTGTGTTGTTTTTTAGTGTAGCTGTACGACGTTCTTCAATTCTATTAAAAATCTCCTCCTTGTTTTTCATTTACTGGACCCAATAACTTTTTTGCTGCTTATTTACTGCTCACTTCGACACAACATACATTGGTATGGCATATTTTAACAACCAATATATTGAATTTGTTTTCCTAAACTATTAACACACATTATCGACAACAATAATTATTATATTGACTCAACAAAGTAGAATAAAATATCTATTCCATAAATCGTTTAAATGTATTATAGGAAAAGATAGATGACCTTAAGTAGACATAATTCTGTGCACCTGTTAAACTATAATTCACAAGAACAATTGCTTTGCACTTGAAAATTGCTATTTCTCTTTTTACCAACCTTTAAGAAATAATAAAGTTCAAATTATAGGCACACCTAATACAATAAAAATGTCAACGCGAGCAATCAACAAACAATAGATGCATCTGCTTCCTCACTCACAAGAAAGACACTATAAACTATACTAAACAGTATAGATGCTAAATATATAAATATATACTAAATATATAAATACTAGTTTGAAGTTTTTGCGGGAGCTATATGTGATTTCTCTGGTTTTCCGGGTTTAACTCCAAATAGCTTTGGTTTAAAGAAAACATTGTATTCCCGACGTCTCGGTTTCGGCAAAGTTACGATTGTCATTGTCAAGTTAGATTCCGAATGTTCGAGGAGAAATTATTTGAGAAAATCAGTTAAAATCAACGTCAATAAACAAAAGTCGATGTCTTCACCAATTTGAAATGAATCCTTCATTAGTAATATAGCCCCTTGTGAAACCGAAATACGTAGGAGAATAGAAATAGTCAAAAATTCTGAGTCGATTATCAAAATTATGGAATTGCTTTTTGTCAAAGAACACCAAAATAAGATTGTTACGTGCCTTAATTTCCCTATATTCAGTTAGGGTTAAGATACGATAGGAAGAGAATTGATGCATCAGGATGTGGTGCTGGAGGAGAAATCACTCAACCCTCCAAGAGCTTAACATTCAGACTCCACTCTACACTATTTGTCTCGTAGGCGTTTTAGAGTTTTTCGGACATATTTCAAGACGAAAAAATGGTAATCTAGAGGAATTTAAAAAATATAGATCGCAAGAGTGTTGAGTAAAGTACTTAAACCTTCTAGGAAAGGTTTCTGTAGCTTATATATAAAGCGAGGTGTCTGTAATTCTGAAGTAAAATATTTCTAATATGCTTAGATCACATATACGCGATATATTAACTTATATAAACAAGAATTGCCAAAAACAGATCCGTTCATCTGGCTTTTGTAGATATTAAGAAGGCATATGACTGATACCTACATAGAACCAAGCTATGGGAAACAATGTAAGACATCTAAGTTCCACGAATATTAATTAAAAAAGTAAAAGCACTAATAACAAAGTAGCTATCAAAACGAAAAATAGAATATGCAGTTCAATAGAGCTGATCCACATTTCCTACCCTGTAAGAATATATAACACCATGACAAGAAGTACCCTGACATGGGTCTGAAAATTAGATAATAAATAAGAAATCCAAAAACAAAATAACAGCAACAGAGATGGAATTCCTGAGCAGAAACTGCAGATTAACAAGAAGAGATGTAATCAATAACATAGAGATTAAGAAAAAAATTGGAATGGACTCAGATATAATAGACTACATAGAACAGAAGAGATTAGTCTGGTATGGACATGTCAGCAGAGCAGACAAAAAACGTTAAATAAACAGGATAACAGAGTGGAGCCCGATAGGAAAAAGTAAGAGACAAACCCCGAAGATCTTCCAGAGATGAAGTGGATGAAGCAATGGAAAGAGGAAATCTACAGGAATGGGACTGGCAAAACAGGAAGAACTGGAGAGAACGGTTGAGTGAAGAAATACAGTGAAAACTGTGGAAATCGTTATTATATAATATAGTACTGATTACAAAGATATGCTTAGACATTAATATTATTAGACATTAATATTCAAAATCCACAAGGAAAAAGTTTTCCTGTAGTTGGCTGTATACCATGTAATACAAAAAAATTAGTACAGTTGAGTCCGCGAGTCTTTACACGTGCGTCATAATTTAAAGCATACGAAATAAGTCGGAAATTTATTTCACGCAATAACAACTGACAGAAAGTGGCTACTGTTCCGATTACGGGTTTTATTATAAAATTTGACGTTATCAAATATATAAAATGTCAAATGTAAATTTTGCTTCAAAATTTTTGTGCAGAACTACAGCTACATTTGAAGTAGCTTAATAAATTCTTTTATTATTATTGATTAATAAATAAATAAACAATTTTTAAAAAAATTTACTTTATTTAAAATATGAAAACATACCGAATCGTCTTTTTTTGTACCTATCTCTTTTCAATGCACTGAGTCTAGATGGTTCATAAAAATAACATGTGTTTTTGCTTAATAACAAACGGCAGCTAGTTTGTCATGAGTTTCATGCGTGGAAGAGAATGATGCTAGATAAGAAGTATGTGTTTTATCTCGCCAGGTATTAATGACGCACGGGTAAAGACTCGGGGACTCAACTGTAAATCCTTTATAAAAGGTATATATTTAAAATCCCTAAAAAGGGCTACATCACAATCACATAACTAGTTTTCGACTGGTTTACCAGTCATCATCAGTGCTTACGTGAAGTTTACATGCTAACCATCAAGATATAGTTTAACAAAAATATGTGGGTCAAAGCCCTCTATAAGTGGTCCGTTAAGGAAACATCAGTTAAAAATGCCAATTAAAGCATGGATGTTTAAACTATTGTAATATTATACCCCAGGTAACATCTGAGCTGTGGTGTGACTTGATTACATGGTGAAAGGTCATTTGCTACCAGACTTTCACCATGTAATCAAGTCACACCACAGCTCAGATGTTACCTGGGCATAATATTAAAATAGTTTAAACATCCATGCTTTAATTGGCATTTTTAACTGATGTTTCCTTAACGGACCACTTATACAGGGCTTTGACCCACATATTTTTGTTAAACTATATCTTGGTGGTTAGCATGTAAACTTCACGTAAGCACTGATGATGACTGGTAAACCAGTCGAAAACAAGTTATGTGATTGTGATGTTGCGCTTTTTAGGGATTTTAAATATATACCTTTTATAAAGGATTTACTATTTTTTTTTAATATTCAAAATATTTTATTAATCGGAAGTGTCAACAAAATTACTTAAAAATAAGATATAAAAAATAAGTAAAATACTAAAAAACTTCAGCGTCTTGGAATGTAATATCGAAATATTGCTCGGTTTTCTGCAAGATTATTGTTTCAAAAGAACATAAATTGTGTTATACAAGAAGAAACTATTTACTATATCTATGTAAGTTCTTTGTCGTCGTAATAAAATTGATGACCAGAATCTTAATTGTTGATTGTATACCATTTCTGTATCTGATATGTATACCACCTGGCCGATATAATGAATTGTTCTAACAGATGTTTGATTTTTTGCTCCAATAATGGCAATAATTTTTATTGATGTAGAGCAAAAAAGAATGCTGGTGTGTGCTTTATGGGAAAAGATCTATTAAATAATTAAGATTGTTTTATATTACATTAACGAAGAATTTATGTTAACAAGTTATTGTTTGTAAAACCGATACGGCGGATGATGCAGCATTTATGTCTATAACAAGAAATGAGAAATAGTTCTTTACACAATACGGATTTTACTTTTATTTAGAATGGACTGTGTCCTATATATTTTTCAGACCTTTAAAAAAATCCAAAAAAATCGAAATTAGAATATTTTTTGGGCATAGTAACCTAGACAATATGCCAGCAATACGGTATCGCCTGCATACCTAATATTGTTTATAAGTTTACCATTTAGTGTAATCATCTTCTGGTTCATTCAGAAGTTCTCTATATTTTTCAGAGTATATTATGTTAAATAATGCTGGTGAAAGTATGTTACCCTGTCTCTCCTTTTTCGACTGTGAAGAACTCAGAGAGTTTATTTTCGAATCACATATTTGGAAATGTATTTTAATTTTTAGCGAAAATTCAATTCAATTTAACTTTTAGGTATTCAAAGTTGACAGCAATACCATATTATGTAAGGGAGTTATTAGAAAAATTAAAGTCTAGCGTCACAACAACAAGCAACACACTCAGATTTACATACAGTGTGGAAGGGACTTATAGAATAAAATTATTTCTGTCCTTGTTTCAAAAAATTATAAAAAACACTGAGACTCGTCGATTTTTAAATAAAAATTTGCACTTTTAAAACATAAATTTAAATATACAGGGTGATCCTTGCAGGTCTAGCAGAGCCCATATGCTTTATTTTTAATGGAACACCCTGTATATTCTTATATTTATAAAAGCTGCTTAACAACCTGATTTCAGTGAACTATTTCATGTAGGTATTATGAACAATACAGGGTGAAATTTTGAAATTGACAAGTATGGAAACCACTTATGGAATAAAATTGTTTGTGTCCTTATTTTAAAAAATTATAAGAAATACTGGTATACGTCAACATTTAAATTCAAATAGGCGCTTTACAAACAAAAATTTAAATATACAGGGTGATTCACGCAAGTACAGTATAGTCCATGATCTTTAGTTTTAATGGATCACCCTGTATATTTTTATATTTATAGCATCTGCTAAACAACCCCATCTCAAAAAAGTGTATTATGTAGGGTCTATTATGAATAATACGAGGTGAAATTTTGAAATTATATATAAATTTTGTCAGGACATTAAATACAAAACCCAATAGATTTAATGCTTAGTTTAGAAAATGTATGCATTTATTTAGCTAACTTAAAAAATAATACTGTTATTTAAAGCATGATAAATTATTAATTTCAAAATTTTATGTAGGTATTTAATATCTTGACGAAAAGTATACATAATTTTAAAATTTCACCTTGTAATATTCATAATAGATCCTACATAATAGGTGTACACTTTTTTCAATGAGGTTGATTACAAAGATTAACTATGCCGTACTTGCGTGAATCACCCTGTATATTTTAATTTATGTTTGTAAAACGCCCATTTGAATTTAAAAGTTGACATGTCCCAGTATTCTTTATAATTTTTTAAAATAAGGACACAAATAATTTTATTCCATAAGTGGTTTCCATACTTGTTACTTTCAAAATTTCACCCTGTATTATTCATAATACATCCTGCATGATATAGTTCGTTGAAATCAGGTTGCTAAGCAGCTTTTAAAAATATAAGGATATACAGGGTGCTCCATTAAAAATAAATCTTATGGACTCTGCTAGACTAGCAAGGATCACACTGTACATTTAAATTTATGTTTAAAAAGTGCACATTTTTATTTGAAAATCGACATTAAAATAGTCGGAGATCTGTCATCTACAATTATACACAATACATTATACAACATAGAAGACATAAACATAATAGGTACAGTAACACACAATACATAAGCGGATAATGCAGATACAAACAACTAGACCAGGGTATTTAGCACTAAAAACACCCGAATAAATAAATTTTTAAATACAGCACCTAGAGACTTGCAGTTTTTTGCATTATGTTCAGGATGACGTCAGGAAAAAAGTCTACTATTCAAAAATGGGTGGAAATGAATAATTGCACTGTAAAGTGCATAAAATGCATCCAAAATTGCATAAATATAATAATAAAGTCAAAATTAGTATACTAAGGAACAAAATTTATTATTTGAGGAGTTTTTGGGGTCACTGAATACGATCACGCCATCAGACTTAATCCCCGGATCACCTGGTGCCCAAGGTCACGGCAAGAGATATCATCTTCTGGAGTTTCGATGATTTTCGGCATTAAATCGATGCAAACGGAATACTCACGCGTTTTAAGGGTCGCTAAATACGAATATGATATCAGACTTGACCTCCGGAGTACCTGGTGCCCAGGGTCACTACTAGGACACGTCATCTTCTGGAGTTTCGAGGGATTTCGGTACTAAATAGATGCATCTGGACTACTCGGGGATTTTTGAGGAGGTTAAACACGAAGATGCCATCAGGACAGACCTTAGGATCACCTGGTGCTTAAGGTCACTACAAAGGACGTCATCTTCTGGAGTTTCGAGGGCTTTCGGTACTAAATTGATGCAAACGGATTACTTACGTGGTTTTGTAGTTGCTAAACACGAATATGATATCAGAATTGAACTCCGGAGTATCTGGTGACCAGGATAGCTACTAGGACACGTCATCTTCTAAAGTTTGGAGGGTTTTCGGCATAAAATGAATGCAAATGAATTGCTCGGGGGGTTTTGAGGTCGTTAAACACGAATATGCCATTAGAACAGACCCACGGACCACCTGGTGCCCAGGGTCACTGCAAGGAACCTCATCTTCTGGAGTTTCGAGAAATTTCGACATTAAATTGATGCAAATAGATTACTGAGGGGTTCTTGAGGTCGCTGAATAAGAATATGCCATCAGAACCGAATCCTGGAGTACCTGGCGCCCAAGGTTATTGCCAGGGGCATCATCTTCTGGAGCTTCGAGAGTCTTCGGTACTAAATTAGTACAAACGGATTACTCTTGAGTTTTTGGGGTTGCTGAACATGAATATGCCATCAGAACCAACCACGCAGCATCTGGTGCCTAAGGCAGGTCATCCTCTGGAGTTTCGAGTGTTTTTGGTACTAAAGTGATGAAAATGGATTACTCATGGGTTTCTGAGGTACCTGAATTCGAAAACGCCATCAGAACAGACACCGAAGCACCTGGTGCCTAAAGCACGTTATCTTTTGGAGTTTCGAGTGTTTTAATAATAATAATAATAATAATAAACTCTTTATTACAGAGACAAAATAAAGAAGTACAAGTACCAAATATAACAATATAGGAAAAAAATCTCTGTAAAAGGGACAAGAGAACAGCATGGCACAACACGAATGCTGTACCTGCTGATCAAAGCTCAGGCCCTTTTTTAACAATTAAAGAACATTTTCTGCTGGCATATATAAATTAAATATATAACAGTTATATTACAGTTAATTAAATTTAAATAATAGAAATAAAATAAAAAAGAATCAATACAGGTGATAGAATATGAAAAGTAATGTTTATAGGGTATTATGTGTTGACTCAAGAAGATGTAATTTCATTTTTCTTTTGAATGAGTTAATAGGTAGTTTTTTCATTGATTCAGGGATACTATTATATAAGTTGTAAATATTATAAGAGTATGACTTACGGAATGTTGTTGTTTTGTACGTGGGTGGAGATATCAAACCTTTGGATCTGACATTAATATTGTGAACGTCTGTCCTGAACTTAATTCTGTCATATAGATATGGCGGACATTTTGTTACTATTATACAATGATAGAGACAAAGAGCGTGGAGTTTTCGTCGGTTCGCCATATCAAGCCATTTAGCATCCTTAAGCTTATAGGAGACACTCTTATAATTCCTAATACCGTAAATAAATCTAAGGCATGACTTCTGCACTTTTTGTAGTCTATTTATATCAAACTGGTCAATAAAAGGGCCATACACGACATCTCCATAATTGAAAAGTGTAAAGCACGTTATCTTTTGGAGTTTCGAGTGTTTTCGGTACTAAATTGATGAAAAATGGATTACTTTTTAATTTTGGGGTTGTTGAACACGAATATGGCTTACATGAGGAATTCTGGAGTATCTTGTGATTACGGTAATCACTAATAACACCAACGCATAATAACACTCATATAAAAAAATAAATAGATCAACATAGTAGAGTTCGTATTCCGCAAACTCAAAAACCCATGAGCAATTCGTTTACATTAATTTAGTACCAAATTTTTTCCAAACTCCATAATATGATATACCTAAGGCTCCAGGTGCTCCGGTGTTTGTTCTGATGGGGTATTCGTGTTCAACATCCCCAAAACCTATAAGTAATCTGTTTTCACCAATATAGTAACGAAAACCTCGCCTATCGGATGACGCCTCTTGCAGAGATCCTGGGCACCAGGTTCTACGATGGTCTGTTTTATTGGCATGTTAGTGTTTACCGACCTCAAAAACCCTCGAGTAATTTATTTTCATCAATTTAATGCCGAAATTCCTTAAGACTTCAGAAGATGACGCCCCTTGTAGTGTCCTTGGGAACCAGGTACACAGGAGGTCGGTTGTGATGGCATATTAGTGTTTAGCGACCTCAAAAACCCTCCAGTAATCCATTTGCATCAATTAAATGCCGAAAGCCCTTGAAACCCCAGAAGATGACGTGCCCTAGTAGCGACCCTGGGCACCAGGTATTCTGAAGTTGAAATTTAAATGGCATATTCATGTTTAACGACCCCAAAAACCCTTAAGTAATCCATTTGCATCAATTTAATACCGAAAGCACTCGAAACTCCAGAAGATGACGTCCCTTGCAGTGACCTCGGGCACCAGGTAATCCGGTGGTCTATTCTGATGGCATATTCATGTTTGGCGACCTCAAAAACCCCCGAGTAATCCGTTTGCACCAATTTAATACCGAAATCCCTCGAAAGTCCAGAAGATGACGTCCCTTGCAGTGACCTTGGGCACCAGGTGATCCAGAGGTCTGTTCTGATGGCATATTCATGTTTAATCACCTCAAAAGCTCCCCGAATAGTCCAGTTGCATCAATTTAGTGCCGAAATACCTCGAAACTCCAGAAGATGACGTGCCTTAGTAGCTACCCTGGGCACCAGGTACTCCGGAGGTAAATTCAGATGGCATATTAGTATTTAGTGAACCCTAAAATCCGTGAGTAATCCGTTTGCATCGATTTAATGCCGAAAACCATCGAAACTCCAGAATATGACGTCTCTTGCGCTGACCTTGGGCACCAGATGATCCGGGGGTCAGTTCTGATTGCGTAATCCTATTCAGTGACCCCAAAAAGCCCCCAAAGAATAAATTTTGTTTCTTAGTATACTGATTTTGACTTTATTTTTATATTTATGCAATTTTGGATGCATTTTATGCACTTTACAGTGCAATTATGCATTTCCACCCATTTTTGAATAGTAGACTTTTTTCCTGACGTCATCCTGAACATAATGCAAAAAACTGCAAGTCTCTAGGTGCTGTATTTAAAAAATTATTTATTTTGTGCTAAATACCCTCGTCTAAATGTAGAAACACTTTTCACACCAATATTAAATAATTTGGTTTGAAAACTATTTCCAGAGTGCAAATTCAAACATCTAATGCAAAAAATGGAATTTTCAGTAGTAATTGCACGAGAGCTCTAAAATTATCGATTTGTATCCCGAGTGACACTATGACAGTTTTAATTTCACGACCCGAAGGCGAGACATCTTGTGGCACGTCTAAGTTAAATGTGGTTAATCCCGTATAAACATAACATTAAAAATAAATTTTTAAGCTCCAAAAGTGCATATTTTCGCATTATAACTCGGATACTCTCAACTTTTGAGGAAAATGAAAAGAGACCTTTTATGTTTGAAATGATCGAAAGAAGGAATTTTTCGGATCAAAAAAGGTAAGTTTCGGAACTTATTTAAAAACATTCTTTAAACAATTTCTGCCCAAAAATTCCGTCCGGCACCCTTCAGATTTGTTTAAAGGGGACATTTTTGAACAGAAATCCGCAAAGAAATAGAATCATCATAAATATTTTTCATACGGAAGCGGCCTGACTGGACTAATATAATCCATCAAGATACCTTAAAGAACAAAGTTTGTATAGACACTGTGAAATACTTATAAAACAAATAACTCAATTATCAGTCCTCTTTCTTATCGAGTACCATTATAAAACCGCGAATTTTCTAAACAAACAAGATTAAGTGTATTAGTAAATTATGTACATACGATAGCCGATAATGGCAAGAAATGAAAGTTACAGAGCGTTACAAATATATTGAGGAAGTATCCGCGACTAACTGTAGCATCGCATGAATTTAAATGAAGCAGTAAAGAGTTTGTGCAATAAAAAATACCACTATATCTTAAGAATACGATAAAGAGTACATCATGACAAACATGGAAGCAGTTATCGTAAAAATCGCTACGTCTAGTCTTGAATTCTTTAGATTATGACAGAACTTTGCAAATGTTTCAAAAGATTTACATTTTTTCTGTGGAATGCTTTACTATGAACCAATAACTAATAGTGTTCATTATAACTGTGTTTTTAGTATTGTTGCATCGTAAACTCGTATTACAATATGTTTAAATTTAGTAATATAAAAATTTATTGACTCAAATACTGTTACCAATATAAATAATATAAAACTTTGTTGTAAAAAGGAAAATAAAATAAGTTTATTGCTTCACAAGTAAGCATGTGAAGTGACCTTTAATAAGAAGGTTAAGAACAGTGTGTCTGTCAGTGTCAGCAGACACATCCGGTTTCCTGAGGAAAACGCTACCTGACACGAGAAGATCAATAATAGAACTTAATATCTGAAGCGTATGACATTTACTATTCTTCCTCTTTTACACTACTAATGTAGGTTGGCTATAACCATTGCAAATTCGTCTTTACCTTCTGCTTTTCTTAAAAGCGTCTCTGTGTTTACGAGGTATACCATTAATAGTATACAAATTTTCGCCATTCTTTTTTATTTCTTGCCATTCATCCTGCTTTATTCCAAGTGGTTCCTCTTCTTACCAGAAGTTTCCCAACTGTTTTGTCCCAGGTCTTTTTAGGTCTTCCTTTCTTTGCCTTTTTCCATGTTTTGGCTTCCCGTACTCTTCTAACCTGTCGTTAGTCTTCCATACGTTGGAGATGTCCCCACGAACTTAGCTGTTTTTGTTCGGGTTGGATGTTTAACTCTACCCGTATTACAATTTTGTCTCTTCTCGGGACTACTTTCACTCTTCTCAAATATTTTATTTCGGTGGCCTCTAGTTTGCTTTTCTGCCTATTTGTCAATACTCACGATTCGCAACCGAAAGTGAGGATTGGTCTGAATATCGTCTTGTATACATTTATCTTGGTTTTCCATGGAATTTTCTTTTTTCTATTAAACCCTTGTTAATTCAATAGTACGTTTTTATATATTTTTCTATTCTTGAATTGATTTATATTTCTTCATCTTCTAAATCCTCTGTCTTAGTGTCCAAATACTCATGTTGACTCGTTGTAATTGTCTTCCCTAAAATTGAAATGCTCATTTTTTTATTGTCTCTTATCTTCATTACTTTTGTTTTCTCTTTGTTCAGAATCATTCCATGTCTTTTTAGTGTTTCATTCCAGATTTTTATATTACTTTGAAGGTCTTGTTCGCTTTCTGCAACTACCATCACATCGTCCGCTAATGCTCCTTCTGAAATCCTCACCGTTTGTACATTTTTGTACCCTATTTTTAATTTTTTCACTTTTTTTAAGCAGGCTCTAATGGTTTCGTCCATAAATATATTGAACAGTAGTGGGCTCAACCTTCCTCGTTGCTTCAGTCCTTCTCTGGTTACAAAGATATCTGAGATGTTGTTTCACCAAATGACACTATTCTTGTTTTTCTTATACAAGCTCTTAATTACATTTAATATTTTGTCCTCTACACCTTCTTTCTTCAGTGTTTTCCACAATTTATCCCTCTTCACTTCCTTCTCCTCCTCCTCTATATTTTCTCCTTCGTAAGGTTGTAGTGGCGTCATGTAAGTCGTTTGAGTATTTCTGTCCAATTCTCTCTCCTGCACGTGTTGTTTTGCTTCGAAGAATGAGTATCCAGTCATGTCCTTTATTTGGTCCGATCATCGTAATGGAGACCTTCCTCTGGATCTTCTGCCCTCTACGTTGCTTCCTCTTCACTTATTCCTTATCGAAAGTCTTCTGCAGATCTATAAATGCCAGTGACGCTGTCTGGTTTTGTTGGTTAACTTTTTTCTAATATTTGTTTTTGTGTGAATACGTGGTCCTAGGTGCTTCTTCCTTTACGGAATTCACTTTGCGCTTCGTGCCGCGAACTTTTAAATTTCTTATACAGTCGCCTCTCGATTATTTTTTCGAAGGCTTTCATAGACGTGCATAGTAAAGAAATTCCTCTATAATTACTGCAATATTTCTTGCCTCCTTTCTTGTAAATGGGTAAAATCAACGCCATTTCCCAATCTTTTGCAATTATCTCTGTCTTTTATATTTCATTAAAAATTCATTACTTCAGGAGTACCTACTTCATTTCCTTTTCTTCCTTTGTGCTTCAGCATTTCTTTCGTTATTTTATCGAACCAGGCGCTTTCGTTTTGTTATCCATTTAATAGCATCCTCCAACTCTTCTAATTTTATCTCATCTGTTTCTTCCTGTTGCAGTATGTTTCCTACTTCCTTCTCCGTTGTATCTGTTGGCGTTGCTTCCAGAAGTTATTGACAATACTCTTTCGATCTGCTCATTATTTCTTTGATTTCGGTTAACACTTTTCCTCCTAAATCTCTAATAATATATGTTATTTGTTTCTTTTTTATCTTGCCTAAACGATTTAAGGATTTTATAAAACTGCTTTTGGTTTTCTTTGTTATTTTGTTCCATTTTCTCTCCAAATTCTGCCCAACTTAATTTTTTGGCTCTACTACCGATACTAATTGTTATATGATTAGTAAATAAAGTAATACAGCTACCTATACGTGGTGTTAGTTGTGAGATTACATTGTTGCTCGTATTGTTGCTCGTACCATGTCAAGTGGCATTCCTCAGTAAGGTCAATGTGTCTCTTGACACTGGCAAAGACACTGTTATTACTCTTATTTAACAGTAATAATTGATTTATTCCAATAAAGGTTATTAGCAAAACTCTTCCAATATCTCCAAAAAAAAGGTCTAAAAACCCAGAGTTGAACTAAGTAGATTAAGAGGACTGAAGAGTAGAAGTTTTAAACATTTTCTGATTAGATTAGAAATGATTTTAAACTAGGCGAAATCATAATGTTAAAAAAGATCAAATATGGGTACCAGCTAAAATTGTTACTATTACTAATGGTCCAAGATCATATTGAGTAAAAGATGATTTTGGCAATACTTTAGAAGGAATTCATATTTTTTAGACCTTGTCAACACAAATATGTTCAGAACAGATCCTACATCGTGCTTTTTGATGAAACTGATTGTCCCAAGTTCTGCTAATATTCCAAACATTCCTTCAACTAGCAATGAGACTGGACAAAGCAATAACACTACTAACTGAATCTAGTAACATTGTCACACGCTCTGTTAGCATTGTAAAAAGACCATCCAGGTTTAGGGATTGTTAAAAAAGGTAAAGTGGGAGATGTCACAAGTAAGCATGTGAAGTTACCTTTAATAAGAAGTTTGAGAACAGTGTCTCTATCAGTGCCAAGAGACACATGCACCTTCCTGAGGAACACTTCTTGACAGGGGACGAGTATCAATTTAAATTAACATCTGAAATGTATCACATTTGTTAACGGATTAATAAATAAGGTTATAAAGCTATCTATACTTATTTATAACCTTTTGTTTAGGAGCTTCCTTATTTGTAGTTAACTCTTTTTAGTATCAATACATACTTTTATCTCGCCTATTCTGAGGTCGATTTAATATTATTCTTTCTTCTATATACTCGCAAAATATTTGCAATGTAACAGTATTACGTACAATGCTTAGACAACCGTGGCGGACCTTTTTGCTTGCCTGCGCATATCAAAACCATGAAATCAACATCACAAACATGTAACAGTATACACCCGCTAGTATAAATAAGACAATGATTTTGAATTAATGTCCTTCATTGCGTTACTTTATTTACTTACTTTATTAATACGAGCAGCAGTAATTAGAGCATGGACTTATATTAAATGGTCTATTGTTAACGTTGTCCGTTCTATAGAACCTAGACACAACGCACTGCGGAGATAAAGAATCTTAGTTTATGATAACAGGTTTACCCTAATGGTTTTCCTTTAGAACTGTATAAAAAGACAACAATATATTGGACTTGATAACAATAATACTAAATTTAAATTAAATGTGAGGAAGGCTTATACCGGGTAAGTATCTTAAGATTGACAGTTAAACATAATAAAAGAATTATATTAGAAATGATTTATATTAATCAATATTTATGAAGAAATCTACTAACAAAATAACAGCAAATATACTAAGATGTGAATTTGAATGTGAACAAAAAAAATGCTAGAAACGGCAAAAATGAAAACGCTTAGAAAAATAGATGGTAAGACACTATGAAACAGAGTTAGAAGTAAACAGTTCATCATTCGTACGTACAATTTTCATAGCATAGCTTTTATATTCTGCGATGAGTAATTTTAAGAAAAAGTTTTAATGCATGGCTCATTAAACTTATCTATTAGCCTATATTCTCTGCACTTTTTCACTCCCTTCGCAGACTTATTGTTTCTTTGGTAATGTACTAGCAAACCTAACCCTTGAAGAAGTTGAATGTAGAGTACAAATCTAGAGGGAACCTAGTGTCATGGAGACACTGTCTCCTGTGTACTGTTCAATCTGGCTCTGAAAAAAGTAATACGTCACCAAGTCACAAAATAGATGATCTTTCCGGAAATGCTTCCGGAAGTGTCCGCCTTCAATGGGTTTTACTTTTGCTAAGAATGATAACTCCACAATCTTTTATTTTTTTTTCTCAACTATTTTGAAGTTAATACCTCTTATTGTTCGGTATGGAATTTTGACATGACTAAAATCGTATTTTGCGTCATTCAAAAATCGTGACCCGAGGGGTAAGCTTGCGGTATACCGTATAATACATATCTAATACTTATTTTAACTTTCTTAGTAAGCTAAGTACCGATCCCGACTTACCTATTGTTTGACTGGTTTCAGGATAACTTCTCAAAAAAAATCTAGCGACACATGTTTTTTACTAAAACTAAACATAGATTTCAAATTTTCAATTCTTGACTTGCTTAGGGATGGTTTTAACCCTGTATGGTTTATTTGTTCATTAGAGATTCAGATTAAATACAATTAAATTAGTAAAAGGCGGTTTTGCTTGCTTTCGATCCAAAGGGATGCACAATCCCCGGACAGCTGATGCTGCCTTACAAGCTTCCTCAGCAGAGCTAGCGTGCACACCTCTGAAGGGAAAACGAACCAGTCCATCTATTTAAGGTAAATTTCAAAGATCATTTGAAATCCACATTGGGACGCAATTCAGCTACATCTCTTAAATGAACTGAAAAGTCTCAGATACAAAATCCACCGTTATAATAAAACTTAAAATGGTAAATAATTTTTTAAATCTGACACTTTTCTTGTTGGAAATTCTTTCTGGTACATTCCTAATCTGGGACTTTTACAATTTATAAGACATCAGACTATAGCAGAATATAGAAGACAAAAAGGACTTCACTATATCGTTGATTGGGAAGAATAGTATGATAAGTCAAAAATGGTTCATTTTTAGTTTATATCAACAAACTACTAAGAATGAATGGATCTATTATGGAGAAAAGTATTGTAAGCGCAGTTTAAACGACAAGCACTAGAGAGCTCTGTGACCAAGTATGGCATCTCCACTTCCACACAACCGGTGTGGAGAAGACTCGGGTAACTCAGTTGTCTACAGTTCGTGCTAAGCTTAGGTCATTTTTATTTAATCAATACTACTATAAGTCAAAATATTAACACTGCTTGCATCTTATTAGTGAATATTTTTGGAGCAAGAGAATTACATTTCAAAATATCATACTCTTCTTTAACAGGTAAGCATTTATTTTTATTATAATTTTGGTCAGTATGATGATTACAAATAATATGATACTCTTGAATAAAATAAGTACACCTGTGGGCATTTTATTTTTATTTCATTTTGAGTTAACATAGTTTTGAATATAATTTTGCGCTAAGTATAACGTGATATTGTTAGTTAACATTGTCTTCAACATAATTTCACTCAAATCCAAGAAATTATTTCGTTTTATCATTCTATTCTTTAATAGTACATTGTTTACCGGGTAGGAAAAGCTTAACATTCCTGGACGACTGTGAAGATTGCTAAGTCGAGGCGCAAGCCGAGACTTAGCAACACAGAGTCCAGGAATGTGGCTTTTCCTACGAGGTAAACATACTATTTTTCCGCAAATCGTTTAAAATTCGACAGATATTGATTGATTTAAAAAAAACGCGATAATTTTATTCCCAAATAAATAGTGCTTTGAAATTCCTAATAAAATTACTTGGGTTACTATGGAAACGTATTGAGGTTGAATTGTCAAACTTGACGCTTATAAATTTAACACTAACAACTGTACGGAAATATCATTTCCTTACAGTAAGGAAATGACATTTCCTTACAGTAAGGAAGTCCTGACTTTTTCTTCAAGAAATTTTGACAGGAATGTCAAAATTTCCTGGCGATTTGCGGAAAAATATTTTTTTCTTACTAGATACTTAATAACGCATTTTTTTTCACATACGCAGGAGAAAAAATTCGTGTTTGCAAATCCTTCTTTATGGCAACTCTTTGCATTAACTCTCAAGTAATTGAGACCATTTTACGCAAACAAAATAGTGAAGTAAATGGAATAATACAGGCAGATAATCGAGGTAGACATGAAAAACATAGTGTTCCTGAGGAGTTGAAAGAAGAAGTGCGTAGTCATATTCGATCTATTCCTTGAATGGAGAGCCACTACTGCCGATCTCAATCAAAGAAAGAATACATTGAAGGAGGAAAAACTATTGCCGACCTGCACAGAGATTATGAGCAGCGTTGTAAATAACTCGGGAAACCTAACGTAAACTACTTGATATACTCCAATATATTCAAAGGAGAGTTTAATTTATCTTTTTTTATTCCAAAAAAAAAGATAAGTGTGATTTTTGCCAGGGTTTTATTAATGCCTCCGAGGTAGAAAAACAAGAACTTCAGGAACAGTACAATAACCATATCGAAGACAAAGAACTGGCAAGAAAAGAGAAGGGCATGGATAAAAATTCTCCGGATAAAATTGACGCTGTTTATGATATGCAGGCAGCATTGCCATGTCCACAAGGGGACTCGTCTTCTTTTTATTATGTATCAAAACTAAGTATGTATAATTTAACATTGTACGAGCTTAAAAGTAAGGACAAAATGTGCTTTATGTGGCACGAAGGTCTTGCTCACAGAGGTGCAAATGAAGTGGGTTCGTGCGTTTGGAATTATTTGAAGTCTGTGAACGACAAAAATAGTGAAATGATAGATGTTGTATTTTATACTGACAACTTCTTCGGACAAAATAAGAACCGCTTCGTATTTGCTTTATACATCTATGGAGTTTCTATTCTGGAAAATATTAGGTCCATCACCCATAAATTTTTAATTAGTGGTCGTACTCAGAACGAGGGAGACCACGTTCATTCTGTTATTAGGACGTTCAATTTATAGAACATATAGTGTTATAGAACTTTTACGTACCAGATAAATATGTAACATTGGTTAGACAAGCAAAGAAGCATGGAAATCCATTCAACGTACATGAAATGGGTCATGAGAATTTTTTTGATCTAAAACAACTATCAAGTGATATGGGCATAAAGGATTCTTTTAAGACGGAAGAAGATGGGTCAGTCCCTCTCTCAGGAATATGCGTTTTAAAAGTTACCAAAGAAAATCCTAGTCACAAGCTATATAAAATGTCGTACAAAGAACAGGAATTTAAAACCATAAACGTTCTTCAAAGCAAACGACGACTTCCATCAGCACGGGACGTTACTCTAAAACAAGCTTACAAGAAGAAAGTGGGAATAAGTGAAAAAAAGAAAGCTGGCCTGCTCTCTCTTTGTGAAAAGAAAAAAGAATGTAGCGGTTATGCCACAATACTATAGGGATTTTTACGCTTGTAGAAACGGAAACTTGTAGAAACTTTCATTTTTTTTTAATGGGAGCCCAAATTTTTTGTTTTTTTATATTGGTATTGTACTATAACTGCGATTTTTTCATTGATTGTTGTTTAAACTCTAATAAAACATCTAAACTGTTCCGTGTTATTGTCCCTAATAACCTTATAATTGTGAAATAGTACAAAATTTTTATAAAGAAAAGTATTATAACTCAAAATGGGGATGAAAAATATGAGTTGGGGGTGGTATATGGATTGGATGTAAAACCCATATTGTCAGTTAATACTGTAAGTTTTAATTATTCTGATGAAAAGGATATTTAATATTGTAATGCTTAAGTAATCCGATCTCGTAACCCATCTCAATCTTTAATTGTCTTTTCTGTAAACTTAATGTTTTTGAAATATCATACTATTCTTCCCAATCAACGATATGCAGTCACATTCCGTTTTCATTCGTCTAGGACAGCGGTGCTCAAAGGGTCGATCGCCAAAGTTTTTGAAGTCGATCGCGATTCACTGAAAAAATACAAATGGGAAAAGATGGGGACTGTGCTGACTCACCACACTTGCTGACTCTTTTGTCAGCAAATTCAAATTATTGATTGATCAAAGGAAGAGAAAGGAGTTAAACAAAATTCCATTATTAAAAGAAGGGTAACCGCTCATTTGAATTATATATATTATGAGATGGAGCCCCAAGCATATCGTAGCGACTTTAAAAGAAGCTTCGCTAATTTTTAAAAACTGACAGATATTATCACATTCATGTCTAATCCATTTTCTTGTGAAGACGTGGAAAAATTGCCACTGAAATATCCGTTACTTTCAATATGGAGATCATTTCCGTCCAAAATGAGGTACTGAAAATAAAAGTCCAGAGCGACCGATACGAAATTTTGGTCTTTTATATCCCCTGACAAATATTCCTCTTTGAGGCAAGTAGCTCTTCAGCTCACAGCATCCTTTGAATCAACGTACTTGTGTGAGAGTCTGCATTTTCCCAAATGAAGGTGGTAAAATTATTAAAGTGTCGTAATCGGCTAACTGACGAACATTTCTCAACATTCTTGCATTTGGCAATTACGTACAATCATATATGAAAAACTTGTGGATGATATGCAGTGCCATGCATCAACATCCAAATAAAATTAAGATGAAAAAGATTGCTGTAATTACAACTCTACGCAGTTACAACTTTTTATCAAATAGAAATGTGCAGTAAAGATTTTTATTTTCAAAATTGACTTTTTTTACTAGCAGTCGATCGCTGGACGCTTGCAGTTTATGTGGTAGATCCCTCGCAGTACAAGTCTGAGCACCACTGGTCTAGGAAAAGGATAGAAAAAACTTCCTAGTACTAAAATTTTAGTAAAGATCGAAAAGAAAAAGACGGTTTTTGCTTGTTTTCGATCCAGATGGATGCACAATCCCTGGACAGCTGTTTCTGCCTTACAGGCTTCCTCAACAGAGCTAGAGTGCACACCTCTGAAGCGAAAACGAGCCAGGTCATATATTTAAGGAAGCCTGTAAGGCAGAAACAGCTGTCCAGGGATTGTGCATCCCTCTGGATCGAAAGCAAGCAAAAACCGTATTTTACTTTTCTATCTTTACTCAGATTTGATTAATAGGAAGTTCCTCTTCTGTCCTTTTCCTAGACGAATGAAAACGGAATGTGACTGCATATAGTGGAGTGCTTTTTGTTTTCTATATTCGTCGTCTGCTGTCTTAACCCTTAGTTGCCGGATTATAGAAATAATACAAAAATTTTTAATTTTTTGATGAAATATGTTCAAAAATACATTCAAAAAGAAGTATAATTTTTTTCAAAATTTTTCAAAACCTTTTACGCAAAAAAACAGATGCGGTACTTTAAAGTACCGTCAGGCTGTGTAGAGTAATTTAGTGTGGTAGTAAGTTATTAGGTGACTAATGATAAATACGGAGATTTTTATCAATTTATTTGTAAACAATACAGCAGCAATATTCAACATCGTGATATATATTGAAACAGTTCTTCTTCTCATTCGAACACAGATAAACTTTACAGGTAGAACATGTTGAATGAGGTCGCGATTGAACACCTTGGCTGCTGCATACCTCACATCTACCTCTTTGGGCACCATATTTTACCCAATGGGAGCATCTATTTGAAAGGCGTATATCGGATGGGACTGAATAATATGTTCCTCTTCTTCTTCTTTCAGGGTACACATCACTATTCAGTCTTCCTCGTTTTGATGGAGTTTTTTGAAGTTTGTGGGCCATCAGGCCCATAGCAACTCCTCTTCGAAAATCTAAAAGAGATTGGTTTTCTCGTATGTCGCACAATATTATATAAGCATTGCCGAATGCTATATCTATTAATCCCCAAAATAGCCTAGGCCACCACTTCTTAGTGCGTCTGTTTAGTCCATAAGTATTCTCAAACGATCAGCATGGTCAACACCCCCCCATGAATTTATTGTAATCTGTTACAATCATGGGAGCAACAATATCAGTCTTAGCACCATCTTTTTGGGTCCTTTGAATAGTTATTTCCTCACAACCGTGGTAGGGTACATATATTCTAGAGATGCAGTAGTTATTTCTCTTTTATGCCACTTTCTATCTAAAATTGCCTCATTCTGCTGATTCAAGTAAATTTCATGCATTGAATTTACCTCGACATTTCTGTTATACCAATTTCCTATGGACCGAGTCACATCTACTTCTAATGTACTTGAAGGTTCTGGTCCAGCATTGTTAGAATTAATTAATGCCTCATCATCATTATCTCATTCTTCGTCAGTTTAGAAATTTAGGTCATCCGGTATATTCTCAAACAAGAAATGGTCAACAGTATTTAATAATTCCGCATTACTTAGAGGTTTTTTGCTAGTCCAGTCTATTTTTTTCCATCTAAAAAAGAAACGGGTTAGAATACAATAAGAAACGATAGTCGCGAAACAAATTTATGTCTAGTAATAAATTAGTTCCAAATGCCTGACGGTACTTTTAAGTCCGCAGCGAAAAGTATCAGTTTCCTCAAACACCAGTAATTATTTATCAAAAGTAAATACTTACGTTTGCACTCGAATGTTTCGCCTACGATATTATAATCAGTTATACCGAAATACGTTGATAATTTTCAATTTATTGGCACATGTGTTACAGATGACAAATCACAACACAATAGTTTGGTTATGCACTAATATCGTTATTGTTTTAGCGCTAAAACAGTGTTGCCGGTTGATTGAAATTAACTTATATTATTCTCTATAAGGTACTTTAAAGTACCTATAGGAAAAAATCAAGGTAAATATAAAGATGTGTTTTAGACATACTTTTAAAAAAGTGGTACTTTAAAGTACCGTCCGTCAACTAAGGGTTAAAAACTGTAAAAGTGGCAGATTAATGATGTACCAGAAAGAATTTCTAACAAGAAAAGTTTCAGATTTAAATAATTATTTACCATTTTAATTTTTATTATAATGGTGGATTCTGTATCTGAGACTTTTCAGTTCATTTCAGTTCATACAATTAAATTAAATTAAAATTAAATAAAACTAAATAAAATTAAATAAAATTATGGAAACGAATGGAATCGAATCGAGTATATAAAAAGTGTTCACTTCGGTTGGCACTTCGCAATCGCCACGCTTAATTTGCTTTTTCAGGTGGGATTCAATCAATTTTAAAATTTCAAAAAATTCAGACGCATGTAGTTGAGACTTTCACAAAACATGTTTATTTTATATTTTATTACATTAATTTTTTTTTTTGAGATGGCTGGGGGTCTATTTTTTATTTTTTTCATTATACTGTTTTTAAATTATTTTCCGGGCTCCTAATTTGTTGGTCTTTCGGAACAACATCAAGTTATCATTGTATGTTCCAGTAGCACATGTCGAACGTGTGACCTCGTTTGTTATCGCATTAGGCCCGGTAGTGTAGATGAAATTTGAGAAGTGACAAAAATTAAATAATGGAAAAATAAATAAAAAAAATTATTAATCATTTTAAATTTTAGGCCTCTGTATTATGTTACAGGGTTTATTAAATTTGACATATTAAAATAAATTACAGGAAACTGTATTGTTGATTTTAACATCACTCATTTGCCAGATGTGTCTTAAAATCAGAAAGTGTTATTTATTATAGAATTATAAGTGTCTCTTTTTATATAACGATATAACGACTAATATACACTGTCGGAAACGAGAATGCAGTCCAAGTTGCAATCAACTCAGATATCTGCAATAATGTGCAATTAGTCCATTCACTCACGGTAAAATATTACAAAACTTCTAAACTTTAAAGAGCCACTTGGATTGACGTGAAATTTGGCACATATATGCGTGCAAAAATGTCTACTTTCGCGCACGCGTTTTAGTTTAGAAAGTTTTACTTTTCCGCACGCGTGTTACTTTTCCGCACGCATTTTACTTTTCCGCACGCGTTTTACTTTTCCGCAGGCGTGTTAATTTAGATATGTTAAAATGGCTTTAAGGTAATTATAATACATGCAATAAACTAATATTTAGATATTATTTACTAATTTATTTCAAATATATCTTATTGTGTTCATGTTTCAATGAAATTAACGCGAGAACTCGATGAAATAAAATAATTTTGACATAATATTCGAAAGTCAAATCAGTAGACAATAACAGTGGTTTTGAATCGTCGTCATGGAAACCAAGATCGTCGTCATGCTAACCAATTATGCTGAAAGTTTGGTTTTGACAACCTGGTCAAAGAATTAATTTGTGTATGTATTTTCATATTAATTAAATTAATTGATTAAGATTTGGTCATTTTTTAAAGGCTCGTAGAAAAAATATTATTCCTAACGCTTGCAGAAAGTCTCTTTTCCGTACTAGACTGCTTTCCGAACTCCCGCTTCGCGTCGTTCGGCAGTCGCATGCGGAAAAGTATGACTTTCTGCACTTGTTAGGAAAATAACTATTTAAAAAATTTAAACGCAGAATGAAAGACTATATTATTACCGAGGGCCGAAAGTCCCTTAGAATAAATAAAAAGTTGGTTTTGAATGAGATATTTTAAATTAAATATCACACTAAATTTTCTCTTAGTTGTTCACCCCTGTAACTTATTAAAATGAGCATTATAGAAGTTCTCAGGGACTTTCGGCCCTCGCCAATAACGTAATCTTTCATTCTGCGTTTAAATTTTTCAAAAATACTTATTAGTTTTCTCAGGATTCGAAAAACATGAATCGCTATTTGAATAGCATTGCAGCCGAAAATACGTACCCATCCTCTTAATACCTTAACGGTGTCTAGTAGGATAAACTTTGGTATATGGGAACACTGGAACAGAGGAAGTTTTAATTGTGGAACAGGTTAAAAATTTGAAACGTCAGACTACGAAAACGTCCCATCTATTTTGTCGGACAGAACTTCCAATTGATTTGTTACCCTTTCATTAAACTCTCATGCAAAAATCAGACTGCTATTTATCACCTGTCATAGTTCCTGTCATTTGACATGTTCTACGTGTCGGACTTATTAAAATGCCCAGTTAGTGATAAATACCAGTCTGATTTTTGCATGAGAGTTTAATGAAAGGGTAACAAATCAATTAAAAGTTATGTCCGACAAAATACTTAGGACGTTTTCGTAGTCTGACGTTCTAAATTTTTAACCTGTTCCACAATTAAAACTTCCCCTCTTCCAGTGTTCCCATGCATCAAAGTTTGTCCGACGAGACTCCGTTAAGCTATTAACAAATTTTCAGCTTGGTATTATTCAACTTTTTTTTGGTGCACGGGATCCAGGCCTAGAAGCGGTTCTTTAAAATTTACAGCAAAAACCGTGAGTAAGTGGACTAAATCTATTTATTTCAATTAGAATTAATGAGTTCTCGGTGAGTAAAATCCATAGCAAAGTGAATTTCTAATTTGATAGTATCATTTAAACATTAAATTTACAATTATAGGAATATATTTTTAGATTTGTGTATAATTAAGATATGTTTGCTGTTCGATTAGGAAATGCTATTCCTCAATGGACTATTACCATAAATATTAACAACTTTCCAATTCCGTTTTTGTTTAATCCTCTAAGTGACAATATGTAAAAACTTGTTTTTTATACACAATTTTTAATGATAATAATGGTATATCGAAGGTTATTTACATCAAACATATGATGGTATCATGAGATAAGGAAGTTGAAAGATTTAAAACAATTTACTATTTTTACTAGGAAGAAGCCACAATTTTACTTTAAAATAAGTTTATTTTGACGTTTCGATTTTCACTTCGGTAATCGTTTTTTGAACATTTCCTAAAGAAAACCCAGTCTTTTAGCAAAAAACCCGTCATGTGGGTGCTTTTTCGAGTAGAGACATACTGTTACCCTAAAGTTAAATCTTTGGCCATCGAAATTAAGTCGTTTAATTTTATACTTGTAAGTACCTATCTCATAAATATATAACTTGACGACACCCTCGCTTGTTGTTGAGGTTATTTTGCAATTACTTCAAAGTTCACTGAAGATGGTCTGATGGGACCGAAAACGTTCGTAGTCTGCTATATCGAGGGCCTACGGTTTACAAAGAAGGTAACAGGGCCAGTACTACGCTTCAACCGCCTCTGGTTTTACCCAAGGTACTCATTTTTATTCAGGGTGAGTCGACCTGGGGCCTATAAACATTTTAAAAATAGTAAATTACACTAAAAGTATAAGAACAGTAGAAAAAGAGTACACTCCGTTAAGGTAGGCAATATGACCGTACCCTCAGAATTCAATTTATTTCATTATTTGGCATTCTATGTAATTAAAAAATAAGACGCAGTGCAATTTTAACCCCCCCACCTCCTACCACTTCCTGTTCCCCCTCACTCCACCACCAAAAAACGTCATTTTTTCTTTTTTATTTTTTTTATTTTTTTTTTTTTAGATGTAATCAATTTAAAAATTGCAATAAGTTCACATGCATAGTTAAGGATTTTAAAAAATATATCTCTTTTTTTATAGAGCCGTAGATTAAGTGTACATAACCTCAAAATACATTTTTATTTTTTTTTAAGTTATACTTCTTTAGGCCTGATTGGAACTGAATTTTCATTATTCTGCGCACATGCGCACATAGACAGTATGGCGTTTAGTTGCTAAATCTTTTAAGTTAGTATGTATAAATATAGTGCAAATCAGTGCAAAATAAAGGTGTGAAAAAAATACATTAGTTTTTTTAGTAAATATATTTATTACAATTTTTGTGTCTTTGGATTTGTGTTCCTCAGGAGTAAGATAAGTACCTATTATTAAAACATTATATTTATTATATTTTTCACTTCGTCTGTTTGTTACCGTGAATTGTCATTACGTCCGAGACGATACATACACAGACCTTGTAGCGTGATTGGTATAGCATTCGACTAGAGATCGAGAGGTCTTCGAGTTCAAATCCCGGACCATTTCTATTCTTTTTTTTTTTATTTTTGGAAAGTGGTAAGCATTAAAATTAGTTTAGTATTTAAATAAAATTAAAATAAACTGTTTAAAGTATATTTATTTCGTTGAAATCATATAATAGAAGTATAACTTCTTACGTGCATACAAAATACACACACACATTCTTTTTTTTTTAAGCGTAAGTATAACTTTTCTTTGGAGATGACTGGGGGTCTAATTTTTGTGTATTTTGTCAAAAACCGTAATTCTATAATTATTTTTCGTAAGGTACGGCATTTTCAAGAATCCGAAAAACTGGCTTTATGGGGATTTTGGGGAAAATCTCCATAAAATCAAATTTAAAAAGTACTTAATGGAAAAATCAGTTATTTATATGCTAATAGAGACTTTTTAAGAACGTATCTTTATATCTAAGTATAAAATAATTATGTTTCCTTTATATTTATACGATATGAGTAAATATAATTTCTATATTTTATTTAATAGTTGGCAATTTAACTGGCTTTATGGGGATTTTGGGGAAAATCTCCATAAAATCAAATTTAAAAAGTACTTAATGGAAAAATCAGTTATTTATATGCTAATAGAGACTTTTTAAGAACGTATCTTTATATCTAAGTATAAAATAATTATGTTTCCTTTATATTTATACGATATGAGTAAATATAATTTCTATATTTTATTTAATAGTTGGCAATAAATTGCAATACTCGCAAAAATCGTCACAACTGAATACTTTCCTTTATCGGATTATGACTATTCTCTTTCACCAGAATGCGACACGGTAACCTATATCGTTTATTATTATAAATTGAGTTAAGAAATACTATTAAAGCATAAATAGTACAACAAAGTTACCATGCAGCGATTAACGAAACAACCCGTTTCCAGCACAACATGTCATAGTATTGGAGCTTGTTCAATAAGTTGAAAATCAAGATACATACAGGGTGTTTGGTAAAGAATGGCCCATAGCTTAACCTTCGATTTCTGACGTTAAAATAGGTCGATTTAAGCTAACTTACCTTAGTACAAAAGTTGATAATAACCGAAATACAGGGTGTCAAAGTTAAACTTTTATTTGATTTATTTTTGAATATTTCCTGACAGGCATGGGACAACAACACGAAATTTGGTAAGTGGTGCTGGCACCCTACTAAATTATTTTAAACAAACGTTTCTGGCTACTACCAGAGGCGTACGACGGAGGAACGTGAATAGTTGACCCTTCCCAAATTCTACGCCACTGGCGGAATTTCTATTCTAGTGCAATTTTTTGATTCTCCAATAGTTTCTGTGTAAATAACATACTCCTTATTCGTAACGATAAAGCCATTAGTTTTCGAGATATTTGAAGCTAAAAACGGAGCATAATACATTAATCAAAATAAGTGTGCCTTTTCATTTTTAAATTCAAATATCTCGAAAACTAATGACTTTATCGTTACGAATGAAGAGTATATTATTCGCATAGAAAGTATTGGAGAATTTAAAAATTATGCTAAAATGCAGTTTCATCAGTGGCGTAGAATTTGGGAAGGGTCAACCATCCACGTTCCCCTGTAGTACGCCTCTGGTATTAACCACAAACGATTATTTAACATAATTTAGTAGGGTGTACAGTACCTACACTTTCTGCCAAGTACCATAAGGATATGTCAAATAGTTTTATAGTACCGGGCACACAGATTTCTTAAAGTTTTAAATAAAGAATAAATTATTTAAAAAAAAAGTATACTTTAAAATAATTTGACATATCCGTGTGATACTTGGCAAAGAATGTAGACACTGTACACCCTACTAAATTATGTTAAATAATCGTTTTTGGCTACTGCCAGAGGCGTACGACAGGGGAAAGTGAGTGGCTAACCCTTCCCAAATTCTACGCCACTGACGAAACTGCTCTTTTGCATAATTTTTAGATTCTCCATACTTTCTATGCAAATAATATACTGTTCATTCGTACCGATACAGTCATTAGTTTTCGAGATATTTGAAGTTAAAAATGAAAAGGCACACTTATTTTGATTAATGTATTATGCTCCTTCGTTTTTAGCTTCAAATATCTCGAAAACTAATGGCTTTCTCCTTACGAATGAAGAGTATGTTTTTTATATAGAAAATATTGGAGAATTAAAAAATTGCACTAAAATAGCAATTCCGCCAGTGGCGTAGAATTTGGGAAGGGTCAACCATTCACGTTCCCCCGTCGTACGCCTCTGGTAGTAGCCAGAAACGTTTGTTTAACATAATTTAGTAGATTGTACAATACGAGCACCACTAATTTCTTTAAAGATTTTTAGGTGGCCCACTAGATTTCCAGGTTTTATTATAATATTTGTGTCTGCCACTGCTTTAAGGCGATGGTTACTGCCTCCCTCCTTACGCAGAACTGCAAGGGAGGAAAATTCAGTATCGTCTGTAGAGCTGCAGTGGGGCATTGGACGGCAGAAGGAAGGGCCTAATAAGAATTCTGTATATCAATATTTTCGACCCCTTTGTGACTATATTTGATGGTAAAAGTTTCTTTAATCCATAGTATGGTCTATTTGCTAGATATATACATATTCTGTCTGTTGATTTCTGCAGTTATTGTGTTATTCTTGGTTAATTTGCTGACATGTTTGATTGATAGCGTAGATTATCCAATTATTGCTTATTTAATAACACCAAAATAAATAATTATACGACATTTCGAAATGACCCTAGACTCTTATTGAAAGATATTACGTATCTACAATCCATATCTAATCCAATAAAATTATTAAGACCAATAATTGCTATCGAAAGATCATTAATAATAAAAACGCTGACAACTTTTTTACTCGGTGCTTTTACAAATCCGTTTATCTGTACATCGTATTCTCTTGGTACAAAAAAATTGCTCAACTCGAAATAATTCGTTCATAATCGACCTTTACATACTTTTTGAAGTCCGCCTCCACCACCTACAAGTCATTGTCACATAATAAAATGCTATTGATATAATTTAGTCACGCGTTGACACTATTCCGTTTAATAATACAGCCAGTAATTAATCATTGCTATAGATATGATCGACAAAAGCATTGCTTTTTTAGTCGAGTGGATTGTTAATGTAAAGTGTAAGTAAGTGCTTGCTTATTATTGCGTTGACCAATATTTTCAAGAGCGTTTAATCGGCTACACTTTTATTAAACATTTGACGTGTTGGATAGTATAGAAATATTTTTAATTTAGCTAGATTTGATTGAGACCATAATGAACAATTTACATAGGAGTCTATCTTTCTGTTGAAATCGCTTCACAGTTTATCCTTTACCCCAGTCAATCTGGAAAAAAAATGATCGATTTCACGGAAAAATGTTATACAGGTGTTTCAAGGCTCTAAACTGTAGATGAGGGATAATTGATGATAGTTCCATGGAGACGTAGCGCTAAATTTCATGTGTTTATTTTTTAAACAATTATGAAAAATGAAAAAATCATTTTTTTGCCTATAAAACGTTTCTTGTGTATTTTAGAGAAAAATGTTTCAAATGGTAGGGAAGCAAAATATGCTAAATTTGCAGTCATTCGAGCGTTATGGGTACCTATTGGGTTGGGATTATTAGGTCCTAAAATCAAAAAAGTTAAGTAAAATTGTCCATTTTAGTGGGGACTTTCCACTTTTTAATTAAATTTCCCATTTCCAACAATCGTTTTTTCCGATTATAGCGCCATCTATCCATAATTCGAAAAAATGTCTCGAATAAAAGTTGCTTATTTTTACGTAAAGAATCTAAATCTGCAATAAAAATTTCGGGCCCCATTTAAGATTTTAAATTAACACCCCACCCCACCTCATGTTTAGTACCGTTCGATAGATTTTTCCAAAACAATTTGAAAGTATATTTTGCAATTTTTCGATCTAATGTATATTTTGCGAAATATCGAGGGGTTTGTATTTAAAATTTAAATTTACCCCCCACCCCTCTACGTGGGGGATCTTGTGTAGTACCATTCGGTAGATTTACACTCTTTTGCATGTACTTAACTTACCTTATCTTAATCTGACAATTTCGAGTATTTTTAAGGATAGATTATTTTTCGGGCCCCCCTTAACGAACTTCCCTGTGTTAATGACCAATATATGGTAGAGGTACATCTGCAGGGTACCAGGTTTCTCCCCATATGATAATCTGACGCGCTCGAGTAACTGCACAAATCTCCGCTTGGGCTCCCCTACCAAAATAAATGAAATTTGCATATATAGATATGGCTTTTTTAAGTCTCACTTATGTTACACCAAAATTTTCGGTTCTTATCTATACAATCCACACGGCAATCCATTGTGGCAAGCTGAAAATTGATCTAAGACTCCATGGTAAAGTCCTTTTCATGAGCATTTTTCAGTGCGTCACAAATTATAGAAAAAAAGGTAAGTCCGTGATAGTACACAATTATAACATTTATTCTCACATGACATTTTAGTTAAATCTGACAGTTGTCACATTTTATTTACAATTTGGCATAAAAACAAATCAATTGTGTTTATTGCATTTATAAAATGATATTTTCTTTGGATTTGTATAGTCTTATAAATTGTACAGATTATATTCGTAGATATATTATATAATCCGTAAACAATTTTTTTTTTCGATTATAGCGCCATCTATAGACAACTAGAATAAATGTTATAAATGTCTCTAATCACAGACGTGCCTTTTTTCTGTCACATAAAATTTAATGCGTTAGAAAGAAATCGAAAAATAGTGACGCACTGAAAGATGCTCATGAGAAAAAGAATACAACGCGCTGAGCTTAAGGCACGTCTTAACCTTAAGGTGTGTTGGTGCAACCAGGCATTATAGTCTTCCTATTCCGTCCAGAAAATATTTATAAAACAGCTGAAACATGTGCTAAATTCCGTTAGGATCGGTTTAGTAGTTTTTGCTTAACAATTTTGCAATCCTGGGTCCGCAAAATAAACTGCAAATTTACAAAATTATACTGGGTCCAAAATAAGCACCACCCGTGTTGAGCTGGCCCCCCCCCCCACTTGCAAAAATTAAAAAACAAATAGCCCTGATTTATGAGCTATTTATGAGCTCTCATATTCCGCAAACTAAAAATTTTGAGCTCGTTCCACTGAGCAGGAATTTAATACCCTAGTGGGGGGGGCTGAGTCAGCCCCCCCCCCCCACTACTTAAAAATAGGAATATTGAATCGGTTTTTGCGGCAGAATTACGAGCTATTTATGAGCTCTTGAAATTATATAGTTTCGATTTTTGAGCTCATCCCCTTCACCCCCAAACAACCCTTTAATTGATTTAACTTAAGAGAAAGATGCTGAGAAAACTTAAAATATATCGTATTGCGAATATAATTCCTATAGCTTATATATACTAAAAATAAACTATTAAATCAAGAGCATTTCGATTATTGAGCTACAACCCCTTCGCCAGAAAACCACCCTATCTTCCCGGCTTAAGAGAAAGTTATATTTAAAATGCGTTAAACTAATTATTTGGCGACTACATATCATTTAATAATTTATAAGCTTCCAAATTACGCGCATTTAGATCAGTAAATTGCAATTTATTTTGTATAGTGCAGTCACTGAAGGTAAAAATCAACGATTACCTTCAATTTCGGTGAACCTTCATCGATTTTCACGAAAATTGGTCAGTGGTTAGAGGATACGTCAAGAAACAAAGGTGACATGGTACCACCTTGCGCCTTTACCCTGAGGGTGGATACCGCCCTTTCTCGGGGGTGAAAATTATTTTATAAAAAATAAATGCACAAATCAATAAAAGAACAAATTAAAAGCAAAATTTATTATATAAAGTTAATAAAATAAGTCAATACTTTTTAAGTTATTAAAGATCAAAGATTTTAATTATTTGTGAAAAAAATGCATGTTTTGAAAAGGTTTTTTGTAAATCACTGAAAAACTTTAAGTTTTTACAAAAAAGTTAATAGTAGTTTAATTCGTATAGCTTATATTCTAAGAATAAACACTTAAATCACGCGTCTTTCGATTATAGAGCTACAACCCCTTCGCAAGAAAACGACCCCATATTCCCGGCTTAAGAGAGAGTTGTTCTTAAAATAATTTAAATTAATTATTTGGCGACTACATATCGTTTAATAATTTATGAGCTTGCAAAATATACGCATCTCAATTATTGAATTGCCATTTTCTTTCTATAGTGCAGTCACTGAAGGTAAAAATCAACTAGTACCTTCGATTTCGGTAAATCTCCATTCATTTTCACGAAAATTGGTGAGCGGATTTTGATACTATCAACTTTTTCTGCATCTTATTTTTCATAGGTATTTCTAAGTACTTTGACAAGTATTTAGTACCTAGGTGTTATAAAATGCATCTCTTTCCCGTTATTTAAGCTTGAACCCTTAGATTTTAACAGTTGCGGAAAAAATATACATTTAATTACCAATAACTTACTTTAAATTAACATTAAAGGGTTTTTCAAGTAAGCAATTTATTATATTTTTTATTAGCTTCAATTTTAGTGATGAAAACTTTTTTGTAAAAACTTACAGTTTTTGAGTCATTTATGAAAAATCGCTCTAAAGCATGCATTTTCTTTCCAAAAATTAAAATATTTGATCTTTAATAACTCAAAAAGTATTGATTTATTTTAATCACATTATATAACAAATTTTGTTTACATTTTGTCCCTCTCTCGATTTGTGGGGTTATTTTTAATAAAGTAATTTTCACTCCCGAGAAGGGGTGACATATACCCCAGGCTAAAACCCCAAGTTGTTATTGTAAATTCGTGAAAATAAATGGAGATTTACCGAAATCGAAGGTACTAGTTGATTTTTACCTTCAGTGACTGCACTATAGAAAGAAAATGGCAATTCAATAATTGAGATGCGTATATTTTGCAAGCTCATAAATTATTAAACGATATGTAGTCGCCAAATAATTAATTTAAATTATTTTAAGAACAACTCTCTCTTAAGCCGGGAATATGGGGTCGTTTTCTTGCGAAGGGGTTGTAGCTCTATAATCGAAAGACGCGTGATTTAAGAGTTTATTCTTAGAATATAAGCTATACGAATTAAACTACTATTACCTTTTTTGTAAAAACTTCAAGTTTTTCAATGATTTACAAAAAACCTTTTCAAAACATGCATTTTTTTCACAAATAATTAAAATCTTTGATCTTTAATAACTTAAAAAGTATTGACTTATTTTATTAACTTTATATAATAAATTTTGCTTTTAATTTGTTCTTTTATTGATTTGTGCATTTATTTTTTATAAAATAATTTTCACCCCCGAGAAGGGGCGGTATCCACCCTCAGGGTAAAGGCGCAAGGTGGTACCATGTCACCTTTGTTTCTTGACGTATCCTCTAACTACTGACCAATTTTCGTGAAAATCGATGAAGGTTCACCGAAATTGAAGATAATCGTTGATTTTTACCTTCAGTGACTGCACTATACAAAATAAATTGCAATCTACTGATCTAAATGCGCATAATTTGGAAGCTTATAAATTATTAAATGATATGTAGTCGCCAAATAATTAGTTTAATGCATTTTAAGTACAACTTTCTCTTAAGCCGGGAAGATAGGGTGGTTTTCTTGCGAAGGGGTTGTAGCTCAATAATCGAAATGCTGTTGATTTAATAGTTTATTCTTAGAGTATATAAGCTATATGAATTATATCCGCAATACGATATATTTTAAGTTTTCTCAGCATCTTTCTCTTAAGTTAAATCAATTAAAGGGTTGTTTGGGGGTGAAGGTGATGAGCTCAAAAAATTTCTTTGTGTTTTTTGGGCCATTCTAAGCAATAAATGTTCTGACACGTTTTTTCGTAGGATGCATAGTTTTCGAGATAACCGCGGTTGAACTTAAAAAAATTAAAAATTGAAATTTTTGAACCCGAATAACTTTTGATTAATTCTAATTCAGCTGCTAGTAAAATCTACGAAATAATACTAGAGAAAAAACTGCGAGAAAATATCGAGGCCACACTGGATGACAGCCAATGCGGCTTTAGGCCAGGACGAGGTACAACCGATCTCATATTCACGGTGAGACAGTTATCAGAAAAAGCCCTAGATCATAACAGTAAGTTGTTTCTCTGTTTTGTGGACTTGGAAAAAGCATTTGATCGGGCGCCACGTAACAAGATCTGGGAAATATTAAACCGTAGAAATGTGAAACCGAAGTTAATCCAAGCAATAAAGAGTATATATAAATGTACACGTAATAATGTAAGAGCGAACAATTGCTCATCTCTAGAATTCTACACAAGGACAGGTGTAAGACAAGGTGGTGTTCTGAGTCCTTTGTTATTCATCAATCTAATGGACGAAATTGCAAAAGAATGCAGGGGTAAGGTAAAAAGAACTAGGGTTGGGGTGTATAAACTTCAACAAGTTTACGTGTCAGAGTTGATATATTATGCCGATGACCTGGTAATTGTGGCAAAATCAGAAAAAGACTTACAAGTGAATGTAAATGTTTGAAATGAAGCCTTTAAGAAAGGGATGAAAATAAATATTGAAAAAACAGAAGCTTTAGTAATATCGAAAACACAAGAAAATATAAATGTTAAGTTGAATAATGAGACCATTACACAAGTTGAGGACTTCAAGGATCTAGGATCAACAATGAATGGGCAAGGAAATATAGAACCAGAAATAAACAGCAGGGTAATGAGTGCAACAAAATTATACTATGCACTAAATAAAAGTTTTATTAGGAAGAAAGAAGTAAGCCTGAAAACAAAAATGAAAGTATTTCAAACCGTATACGAGCCGGTGCTACTCTACTGTAGTGAAACGTGGACAGTGAACGACAACATCTGTAGTAAAATTCAAGCATGCGAAATGCGATATTTACGTGCGGTATCCGGGGTGACCAGACGTGATCGTATAAGAAATGAAGACATACGTGAAAGGTGCGGTGTTGGAAGGACCTTAGACAGACTTGAAACAAAACAGTTATCGTGGTTCGGACATATGGCGAGAATGAGTGAAGGTAGAACTGTAAAGAGGGTATGGAAAGCGGCATCTGACAACAAACGACGAAGAGGCAGGCCAGCAAGAACGTGGAATGCAAATATTGGAAAGGCTTGCGAAAAAAGGAATATTGGGTGGAGAGAAGTAGAAAGACTAGCTACCGACCGAAAGGCATGGAGACGTCTCATTTCTCCACTTACCTCGACACCGTAAGGTACAAGAGGACGGCTTAAGTAAGTAAGTAATTCTAATTCATTTGCATTGCTAAAAATTCATTTTTTTATTGTTAAACAATGCTATAAACACATAGTGTTCGAGTCATGTTTTCAATGATCTCCCATTTAAAGGTAGAGTAGGTAAAATTGCAAGCGAAGCAATTTTTACGTAGCATTCAATGAAACGCATGTGTTGCCACGGGAAACACTATGTGTTTGTAGCTTTGTTTAACAATAAAAAATTAATTTTAACCAATGCAAATAATAATCAAAACCGATTTAATTTGACTTGAACTTTCAAATACGGTAAGCAGAATTGCTATTTTCTTTTTTAATCAAAAGTTTTTCGGGTTCAAAAATTGCAATAATTTTTCGATTTTTTTTTAAGTTCAACCGCCCTTATCTCGAAAACTATGCTTCCTACGAAAAAACTTGTAAGAACATTTTTTGCTTAGAATGGCCCAATAAATACAAAAAAATATTTTGTTTTGCGATAAATCGCTGTTATGTAATTCCTCAAGTTCTTTGTTTATAACAATCTTATCGACATCCGGAACAACTGTTACCCAAAAAATTCGTGTTCTACGAGTCAAAATACATAAAAATACTTGGGTAAGTCCATATGAGTAAAGGAGGCCGTTGTACCCCCCCCCTGGCGACAGGACTAAATATCAAAACGTAAGGGTTTTATCTCAATTCCCCACATTCTCCCAGTTCATCCAATGTATCGTCACATTCGATGACGTGCAATGAAGTAATGATGTGATCAAGATGATTTTGTGATGAAGTGATCAATATACTAATTTATTTTAATTTTTATTTAAATAATAGAGATTTGAATATCAATAAATTACACTATATTATAAGATTCTATATTATATTATAAGATTCTATATTCTAGCACGTATCGGTATTGGTCAATAGTCAACGTTCTCGTTTAATCTCCATATGGTGCGTGTATTAACACAATTTAAAAATATCTGTCTACAAATAGTAGCTATTAGAGAGTGAAAGCGAATGAAGAAAAACCATCAAAAACCGGTAGCTATAATGTATAAAATATATTATATTATAGTATTTGTCGCAGAATTAATCAAATCACCTAAAGATTAATAGATATGCAAGTTTTATTTATTAAACTCTTTTAATGAGTTTTGCTGCTTAGGATAGAAGTTTTACTGAAATTATAGCAATCCAGTTCCAGTTCTTTTAACTAATAAAATAGATACGAAAAAAAAATAATACTAAAGGTATTAGCAATAGATGATACCATATTAAATAGCTTGTGCTTCATGCGCCCTCTCCTTATAAGAGGTTTGCAACCATTAACTGAAGTTTTTCCCTATATTGTGCTTATCATAAAATTGTTGTTATGGCAAGAAGTCCCAAATGTAAAAAGATCACGTGGACGCCTTCATCTTCGGTGGGGAGAAAATATAGCAGCAGACCTTAAAGCTATCGCCATGTTGAATTGGACGGAGATTGTTCAAGACATAGAGGAATGGAGACATGTTGTCGTGTCGGCTAAAAACCACGAAGGGTTTAGCCGAGGAAAAATAATTATTCCGGCCTGCATGATGTCGAGTCAATGGCGTAAGATTGGTAACCAAGAGAACTTCTTTCGTCCGATGTCTCGTCTTCCATCGATCTTTTCTTCAGCGATCAACTGCAGAAAATCATAGTTATCGTTTCTTAAGATATGGCCAAAATAAACGAATTTTTTCTTTCCGAGACTCGATCATTTGAAAGTTTCTTCATCCATGGCGTTTTCAATAACCGCCGATACAACCACATTTCAAAAGAATCCAGACGTGACATGGTTCTTGCCTTTAACCCTTTCGCTGAGGATGACTCAACAGACGTCGTTCACTTGAGGCTGACGATATATTAAAGTAAGTTATGTGTCCATGCGATGGCGTGGAAAGACGTCATCCGCCTGTGACTTAAAAAGCGAATGACATCTTTCGACGTCATCTGCAGCGAAAGTGTTAACAGCCATCTTCAACTGTGTACAACAGTGTAGAGTGTATGTAGCATTATTTAGTGACATCCTATCAAGTAGTCAGACCCAGGTGTTTGTTGCAGAATACGAGTAGTACTTTCATTTTGAAGAACGTACTCCTGGCCATTTCGATTATAATTTTAACCTTATTATCAGGATCCCATTTCACGTTTAGCCACCATCCTAAGTACTTAAAACTTTGTACTCTTTCCATATCCGGATTTACTATCCGTACTCTGAGATTGTCTATATCACGTTTGCTGATGACCACGATTTTTTTTCTTTATATTTATTTTAAAACCATAGTTTAAACATGTTATTGACTTTATGTATTCAGAATATAGTCACAAAAAGAACGAAAATATTCTCTTTAATCTAGCCCGTACTCACTTATGGGTCAGAAATGTGGATGATGGCAAAAAGTGATGAAGAACGTTTAGGTTGTTTTGAACGTAAAATTAGTGCCGGATTTACCACTAGGCCGCGGCCTAGGGCCGCAAGCAAAAGGGGGCCGCAGCGTTTTGTAAAAAAAACTTTTTTGGTAAAAAAAATGTGTAAAAAAGCCCTGTCCGAATATGGACACGGCTTTGCGCATTCTACTATGCATGATGACATCTAATGCATCTGGAGAAAGATCATTCAGCGTGTTGAAAAGAATCAAAAATTGACGAAGATTCTAGATTGTCTAGTTTGGTTAGTTTTGTTTCAAATGCTAAGAGCTTTTTCGAGCCTTAGACTTTAAGGCCATCGGTACATAATACGCAAATATTTTACGGCTATCCCTATTTTTACGGCTATTTTGTCTTTACACGGCAAATTACGTGTAGTAAAATTCTCACTGGTATGGATATGTAAATATTACTACTTGACAATGTCATCATTAACTTAGAGATGGCTTTTGAATGTTCTTGGATAACTGTTACTTCTATAATTGCAAATTATTAATTCAGTTAATAAATATGATTATTTTTTCACACAATTTCATTTATATAGTGTACAACAAAAACTAATACTCAATCGAGAAAAGAGAAAAAGTGTTAAAGTGATTTTTTAATAATATATTGTTACTATTCGCGGTGTGCAAGTACTTGAAGGGGATACGTGAAACGATCGTGCGCGAATAGCGGAGAAATATTGCATCTTTCTTAAATAATTCATATTGTCAATTAAAATTGTCAAATTGACGTATATTTCATACCTACTCTCATTGAAGAAGAAAAATTATATATTGCTCCACAATATTGATATGATATGCAATTATTATAATATAAAGGTAAATTTAATTAATTGTATTTTGCCTGCAGTACTGCATTTTAATAACCAATTCTATTTATAACATAACCTGAATCTTATTTTTTCTTCTTATTATTTTTTTGGACTATGGCTTTGACAATTATCCAGCAACCAGGACCATATGATTGGCCAATATAATTAAAAGTGCGAATAAAGTTGCAGAGCGTAGAAACGAGGTGTCGCTTTTGCGAACTTGCACGCTCTTAATGGAACGCTTACAATTTGTAAACATCTTTAACAACAAAATACGTGGATCACAGAATATATCCTGGTCAATTATCTTCTTGGATCGTCTATAAATAACAAACAATTCACTTTTTATTAAGTTCACCTCTTGAAACAATTATTTATCAAATACACTATCAATATATCTTATTTAATCAACAACTCAAAATATTCCCGATGCCATGTCAAATATTTAAAATTGTCACTGTCTTGTCATCATATTCTATTTGACTCAGCGCGTTGTATGACAAAGATAGCGCAGAATGAAAGACTAAATTATTATCGAGGGCCGAAAGTCCCATAGAATAAATAAAAAGTTTATTTTGAACGAGATATTTGAAATTAAAAATCACACTACATTTTCTCTTAGTTTTTTCACCCCTGTAACTTATTAAAATAAACATTACAGAAGTTTTCAGAGACTTTCGGCTCTCGGTAAGAACGTAATCTTTCATTCTGCGTTTAAATTATTCAATAATACTTATTAGTTTTCTCAGGATTTGAAAAAAATGAATCCCATTTTTTTTTATTTATTAATGGCTTTGACATATCCAATTAGCCAGATGAATCCCATTCAAATAGCATTAGAGCCGAAACTACGTACCCATCCCCTTAACGATTTGATTAAAGATTTTGCAGCTAAAAAAGCTAGAAAAGTGAAAGTTTTGTGTGTAGATATGAGATTTATTATGAGTATGGACTGGAGTGAGTGTCAATGTTAATCACTAATCCAACTTTATCCAAATTAAGAACATGTCATTGACGTTTTTCAGTATAAGAGAATAATGTGACAATTTAACGATCTAAAAGTTTACTTGTGGTATTCTTAATATTTTTTTTGCACGATTGATCATTTTTGACTGTTTACCGTGACAGATTTTACGTCAGTAGGTGACATTTACTAGCAACTCGACGGTAAGTAATCCAACTCGACGGTAAGTACTCCAACTCGACGGTAAGTAATTCACTTACCGTCGAGTTAAAAAATCTCTTAATTTTAATTTATTTTTTGAAAGAATAAAGAAAACTAACGAATTATTTATTAATGTTGAAACTTATGGTACAATTTGTTAAATTATTTAATGAAATCCGACTTGTTTGGGCTGTGGTTTCACTTCTAACAGAAACCCCTGCAGAATCGCATACATTAGTAGTATTACTAGTATTGCACAATACTTTTTCGGAAAAATCTATTTTATTTTGAAGAGAATCTTCTACATAGCTTTCTGCCACTGTCGACGAACGCCAACCTCCATGACGCTTTAATCCGAGGACATCAACATTCCCAAGCCCGTTCAATTTCTTCAAATTCACTTTCACTCATATTTTAATTTATAATAATCAAAATTGTACTTAAAATTATTGACAACTAAATAAAAACTCAATTCTCCATTGTTGTTATGCACCCTAGTTACTACCTAACAACCAAAGTATCTATCTTGATAAAATGAATGAAACTAGTCAATATGACGAAAATGTTTAATTTTATAATTTATAATGATATCAATCGTGCAAAAAACGTTATAAGCATGTCGAACGTTAAGGGTAACCGATCTCAAACAATTGTCTTCGATCGGTATAAAACCCTTACCGTTCTCCATACTTAATATACTATATTTTTCAGTACCGTAGCCTATTACTGTTATACAGTTCATATTATTTTGCTTCTTCTTTTACTTATAATGTCTTTTTAACTCGGCTTTTTTAGTCTTTTGCTGTCACCTGTATCTACTTTTCCCCGGATGAAACAAATGCTATTTAGTTTTAACAATTAAGGGCAGAGGCGCAAAATGTCGCCTGTCAAAATGTTCAATGTGATTTACCAACGTACTTTTTGTAGTACCAATGTACCAATTTTAAAAAGTAAAATTAAAATAAACGTTATGTATTAATATTATGTGTTTTATGCTTTAATTACATAATCGTGAAGTTATCGGGGGCCGCTCGGGGTAATTTGGCCTAGGGCCGCAAGTACCCTAAATCCGACACTGCGTAAAATCCCCAGTCATATTTATAAAGGCGTACAGGCGAACGGCTTATAGGGTAGACGCTATAATTTTGAGTTTACCACCTTTATAGTGAACCTAGTATTGGTAGGTCTATCAAAATCAACAGGCTGTGGTGGCTGGGCTACTTAGAGAGGATGAACGAGATGGAGTCGTCAAAACACATTTATAACCAAAGACCGGATGGAGTGAGGAAAAGATTTTGGCCCAGAGCAAGATTTAAGGACCAGGTGGAAGACGACATACGAGTTTTATGGGTACGTAATTGGAAAACCAAGGCGAAGGATAGAAAGGAATGGAAGCTGATTCTAAAACACGCCAAGACTCACCAGGGGTCGTAGAGCCAATGATAATGATTATTGTAGATTTACTGTCAGATTTTCTTGATTTGACTAAACTGCCTACTTAGTCCAGAGAAATAAGATTTTTCTCGTGACACATTCCCCTCCAGGCCAAAACCAAATATTTTTTGAGTAGTATGGACATCCATATTAATAACCATTATGTTTCCTGCAGCCGATTTTCATAATATACATAGTTATAAACAAATGGGATACAAAATGGGTAACCGAACCATGAGAATACTTTGCTACGCAGATGATGCAATCTTAATAGCCGAAAACGAAGATGACTTACAACGCCTACTACAAAAATTCAAAATAACCGCCGAAAAGTATAACCTGACACTATCCAAAGAGAAAACCCAATCGATGGTAATATCCAGGAACGCAATTAGATGTAAGTTAATAATGGACGACCATATAATCGAACAGGTAATGGATTGCAGATACTTAGGTGTGGAAATATCTAGCGACAGGCATCTGTGGCAAGAATCAAAACAGCAGGCAATGAAAGCAGCGAGAATATCTGGTTTCCTGAGGGATATAATCTGGCGGAATAAATATATGAGCACCGAAAGCAAAGTCCGCATTTATAAGACATGTGTTAGACCCGTACTGACATACGCAGCTGAGACAAGGGCCGAGACAACAAAGACCAAACAGATAACGAGAACAACAGAGATGAAAACCCTAAGATCCATAAGAGGTATCACACTCAGAGATAGAGTACGAAACGAAGACACATTGAGAGAGCTAGGCGTTCAGGACGTAGTGAGATGGACAAGAGCGCGTCGACGCATGTGGAGGGACCACGTAGATCGGATGGACCCTGAACGTATGGCGCATTGGGCGAAAACACAGAAGCCCAACACCAAGCGACCCATAGGAAGACCCAAAAACGATGGTACGAGAGTTGGAGCTCCGGATCGCAGCAAAGACTGTAACAGAAGAAACAGGACATAGTCCTATTACAAGAAGAAGAAGAAGAAGAAGAAGAAGAAACAAATGAAGATCAAAAAACGATAAATTTTCGCTTTTTTCGTCTATAACCAAAAAGTTAATCATTTTAAACAAATTTGAGAGTAAGAAACTCATAAATCGTCTAAAAACTTTTAATATGGCGTTCTCTGAATATGTCTATCCTTATTGGTTGCTTAGAACATTGCAAAATAAATCATAAATTTTCAGTTTTTATAAATATACATAACTTATGTAAAAATTAACTTAGAACCTTCTTATTATACGAATTGCTGAGACTTCTGGTGCTTAAATTATATTTTAAATTTCAAAGCAATTGGTCAAATAGTTTAAAAGTTATTTAATTTGTTTATCTCAAATTCATTTTTTTTTGCAACACTATAAGTCAGAAAATTATGAGGTTATAGTAAGACTTCTGACAGTTTATGGAAGAAGAACATTTATATTATTGACTTAATTAAAAAAAATGACAAAAAGTAATTTTAAACAGTCTAAAATCATTTTGCAAAAACACGTCAATTTTTTGCTTACTTAAAAATAATTAGAATAACTTTTTAACCGTTACCCGTAGAAACATTTTTTTTTTCATATTTGGAAAGACTGAATTTTTATACACACTTAGAAAGAAAAACGATTGTCCTAGCACAATTATTGACGAAGTTAGCCCCCCCCCCTTTTTTTAATTTACATATTTTTGCAAAATAATTTTGCAGTATTTAGCATTATTTTTTGTCATTTTTTTTTTAATTAAATTAATAGTATAAATTTTCTTCTTTCATAAACTATCCAAAGTATTAGTCTAACTTCATCATTTTCTGACTTATAGCGTTGCAAAAAAAAATTAATTTGGGAAAAACAAATTAAATAACTTTTAAACGATTTGACCAATTGCTTTGAAATTTAGGGTATGATTTAAACACCAGAAGTCTCAGCATTCCGTGTAATAAGAACGTTCTAAGTTAATTTTTACATAAGTTATGAATATTTATAAAAACTCAAAATTTATGATTTATTTTGCAATTTTCTAAGCAACCAATAAGGATAGACATATTCAGCGAACGCCATATTGAAGTTTTTTATACGATTTATGAGTTTCTCACTCTCAAATTTGTTTAAAATACTTAACTTTTTGGTTATAGACGAAAAAAGCGAAAATTTACCGTTTTTTGATCTTCATTTGTTTATGACTATGTATATTATCAAAATCGGATGCAGGAAACATATAGGTTATTAATATAGATGTCCATACTACTCAAAAAATTAGTTTCGGCCTGGAGGGGGTTGTGTCACCAACAGGATATTTTTTTTCCTTGTTTCTCTGAACTAACTCATCACTGCCGTCTATTTTATCAGTTTATTGTAATACACTCGGGTGCAAAATTAACCGGACACCCTAAAAATGGATAATTTTTGATGTCTCGCAATTCGTAAACCTGTTGTCTGATTTAAGTGATTTTTTAATATATTATAGCCCTATTCTTTAGCAATACGGTTTTAATAATATTGTTGCTAAACAGGTAAATTTTCATTGTATACCGGGTGTACCAATGAAACTGTGTTCTTTTCTCAAACTTCGCATCGCCCTGTGGAGTATTCTAACATTTACAAAATACTCAAATTTAAACCCAACTATAGCCTCATGTTTTCTCAACATTCTGTTTTTTGAGTCATTCGCTTAAGTTGGATAGGGATGGGAAAAACCTACCGGTTTAAACCTAAAACCAGTTTTTTTACTTCGCAATAACCGGTTTTACCGGTTGTTTTTTTGTCCCGGTTTTAACCGGTGTTTTCTTTTTAAAGTAAAAACCGGTTATTAGGTTTTTACGGTGATTAGGATTAGGTTAGGTATTATTTTGGATCATAATCATAATTATTATTCTCAAGTAATTATTCCAAACAAAACCATAATTCAAATTTTATTTTATTTTATAAAATACAGAAGCAAACTGAAAGTGCAATCTCATATCAGCCAGAAACATTATTAAGTTGTATTATAATATTTCCTTGAAAAGGTATTTGTAATCATAATATTTACATAAGAAGTGATCTGGTTGAATTAGACGCAAACATCATCTATTTTTCACACTTAACTCTTGACACTGAAAGTGGTTGAATGACTTTTTCTGATTACCAAAAATAATGCTCTGACTACGAATATCGAATTACTGATTACGAATACGAATCTCCAAGAATTTCGCTACGTTTTCAAAACCATACACTCATACAGGAAGTGTTAAATGACTTAAAATGTACCTATTCTACAAATATACAAACGTGTTAAAAGTAATACATGTTCTTTCGATAGTACTAATTTTAATTATATTGATATCGAGTCGAATGGAGTATCGCAAACTAAAGTGTATTGTAAATGTAACTTTGTAACCTATTGGATTGAAAAAACCGAAAACCGGTTTTTCCAAAAAACCGGTTTTCTTTTGGCCGGTTATAACCGCCAGGTTAAACCGTAAGCAAAAAACACCGGTATAACCGAAAACCGGTGTTTTGTCAAAAACCGCCATCCCTAATGTTGGACCGTTAAAAAGTTAGGTACTTTAACAGTTAGCCACGTTTTTTATCAAAACAGTATGTTTTTTATCAAAACAGTATGTTTTTAAATAAGCATGGCAAACTTTATGGAGTTATTCTACATGAATAAATAATGACAGTTTGCTTTATAAACCTATGTCCGCAAATGCTTATTTTCTAAGATAGAGGGTGTTGAAATTTTTCTTATAAACTGACGATTTATTTATTGGTTTAAAACCGGTTGAGATATGCAAATGAAATTTGGTGCGTTTTAAGACGTAGTTATTATACAACTTTTGACATACAAGTTAGAATTTAATATTCACCATTGGCGCGCATACGGGTAATATGAGCTGTCATATTACCCGTGTGCGCGCCAATGGTGAATATTAAATTCTTAGTTGTATGTCAAAAAATTTGTAATAACTACGTCTTAAAACCCACCAAATTTCATTTGCATATCTCAACCGGTTTTAAAGCAATAAATAAATCATCAGTTTGTAAGAAAAATTTCAACACCCACTATCTCATAAACGAAGCATTTGCGGCCATACCGTTTATAAAGCAAACTGTCATTAATTTTTCATGCAGAATTACCCTTTAAAGGTTGCCATACTTATTTAACAAGACCCTGTATTTATGAAAAACATGGCTAGTTGTTAAATTACCTAACTTTTTTATGGTCCAATGTACGCGAATGAATCAAAAAACAAAATGTTTAGAAAACATGAGGCTATAGTTAGATTTCAATTTCAGTATTTTGTAAATGTTGGAATATTCCACGGGGTGATGCGAAGTTTAAGAAAAAATCACAGTTTTATTGGTACATCTCGTATACAACGAAAATTTACCTGTTTAGCAACAATATTATTAAAGCGGTATTGTTAAAGGATAAGGCTATAACATATTAAAAAATCACTTAAATCGGACAACAGGTTTAGGAATGCGAGACATCAAAAATTACCCATTTTTAAGGTGTCCGGTTAATTTTGCACCCGAGTGTATAACTGATAAAACCTTTAAATATTAAAAGTATCACCTTCCTTTTAAACTTCAAAATTAATGTTATCCCTCCAAATGGTAATGTATTTTTTAATATAAAGACCAAGGACCATTTTACATACTAATAAGAATTATAATTTACAAGCTTTGTTTATAAATTTTTAAGGTTCATTCAAACGAAATACCACATCGTTCTGCACTGCGGTCACAAAGAATTGTCTTGCATACTAACCATACTTGATGGTTGAATGCCTAACCTTGAGAATTCGTGCTCTCAGTTTCCACAAATATCACAATTTGCGTTGGAGAAATAAGTGAAACAAATATTTTTTACAGTAGTCTATTAAAGACAAATTTTTCTACAGGATGGTCCTTAAGTATTTGTATAATATACAGGGTGGTTCATCTTATTCGCCTCGGTCTCTGTACGGAAAACCACTTGATATTTTAAAAAAATTTCTTCACAGAAATATACAGGGCCTTTAATACTACAACCTAAAAATAATGTGAATTATACAGGGTGTTCCAAAAAAGAGTGGTATATCAAAGTTATATTTTTTCTTATGGAATGCCCTATATCTGATGACATTATTGAATTGACCTTAAAAAATAAGCTATACTTTCATAAGGGTTCCCTATACCTAAATACAGGGTGTTTTGATTTATTTCGATTTTTATAAAAATGTAAGGTTTTAGAAAAAAATAAATATCTACGAATCTAAGAAGCAGTAACAAATTCTTTCTTGGATCTTAATAATAGACTATTTAGCATACTTAAACAGATGCTTATTGCAACAAAATTTCTTACAGGGTGGTCAAAATATGAGATTGTTCTATTAACAAATTCAAGCTGTAATAACTTACTTATTTTAAATGGAATACCCTGTATCTTACTAGTCTATCGCGTAGAAAATTTACTTAGCTTTCAATTTGTATTAGGGTTTCCTATACCTATCTTTTTACAGGGTGGTCAAAATATTAGATTGTTATATTAACAAATTCAAGCTGTAATAACTTACTTATTTTAAATGGAACACCCTGTATCTTACTAGTCTATCGAGTAGAAAATTTACTTAGCTTTCAATTCTTATTAGGGTTTCCTATACCTATCTAGCTTCATTTTTTAAATATTTAAAGATTTCATAATTTGTAAGCTTTAAAAATTAGAATTAAGTACCTATGTCGTGGTTATGTACAACACATCACCAACACCGGCAATATACTTAAATATCTTAGTCAAGATAGTTTCATTAATAAAATTCACATTTTTATCATTTAATCACACAGAGTGTTCTTATTTTAAATGACATACTCGATATTCTATTCTTTATAATGGAAGATATTTAAAATCTCTTCAATTCCATGTTAACATTCTCAATACACATGTTATTCTGTAAATATAAATTCCCATGTTATTCTGTAAATACCCATTTTTACATATTTTTGTACAATAGGCTCGTTTTCGTCAAAGTAGCCATTGCATTTAATTGTTTGTACTTAATTGCGATTTAAAGATTCAAACAAAAAGTGGCGTTCTTAAATTTACTTAATAACCGTTGGGTTAAGATATGGAAAATACTTATACGGAATGAAATATAATTTAAATATCTTCCAGGGTATCCTATTCCCTTAATATAGGGTATGCGGTTTAAAATAAACATATTATTCAGTTTCACATGTAGGCCAAAATCAACTAAAATAATACAACACTCTGTGTAATTACATGATAACAATGAAAATTTTATTATTAATGACAGTATCTTGTCTAAGTATATTGCCGGTGTTGGTGATGTGTTGTACATAAAATAAACACGACATAGGTACTTATGTAATTCTAATTTTTAAAGCTTACAAATTAGGAAATCTTTAAATATTTAAAAAATGAAGGGAGATAGGTATAGGAAACCCTAATAAGAATTGAAAGCTAAGTAAACTTTCTACTCGATAGACTAAGCTACAGGGTGTTCCATTTAAAATAAGTAAGTTATTACAGCTTGAATTTGTTAATAGAACAATCTAATATTTTGACCACCCTGTAATAAGATAGGTATAGGAAACACTAATACAAATTTAAAGCTAAGCAAATTTTCTACGCGATAGACTAGTAAGATACAGGGTGTTCCATTTAAAATAAGTAAGTTATTACAGCTTGAATTTGTTAATAGAACAATCTCATATTTTGACCACCCTGTAAGAAATTTTGTTGCAATAAGCATCTGTTTAAGTATGCTAAATAGTCTATTATTAAGATCCAAGAAAGAATTTGTTACTGCTTCTTAGATTCGTAGATATTTATTTTTTTCTAAAACCTTACATTTTTATAAAAATCGAAATAAATCAAAACACCCTGTATTTAGGTATAGGGAACCCTTATGAAAGTATAGCTTATTTTTTAAGGTCAATTCAATAATGTCATCAGATATAGGGCATTCCATAAGAAAAAATATAACTTTGATATACCACTCTTTTTTGGAACACCCTGTATAATTCACATTATTTTTAGGTTGTAGTATTAAAGGCCCTGTATATTTCTGTGAAGAAATTTTTTTAAAATATCAAGTGGTTTTCCGTACAGAGACCGAGGCGAATAAGATGAACCACCATGTATAGAAATATACACTGTAGAATATTACGATTGGAATAAGCTTGCGTATAAGACTACAAAAAATCAAAATTTTCTATATACCTTAAGATAGTTTTTAGAGGGCACATAAATGCCACATTTGCAGCATGCATGTAATATTTTCCTACAAGAATAAATAAAGTTTTTATTCTTTAAGTTAGTCTAAGAAATCAAGTACAAAAAGTACAAAAAGCAAATAGACTGGCAGGATGTCTTAATAACACTATATGGCGAAACCGAGATATTAACACTGAGATGAAGTCTAGCATATATAAAGCCAGTGTACGACCAATAATGACATATAAACATGACATGATAAGTATACACTAAGGGTCAGATTTTGTTATTCAAGAGGTTTTTGGGGTCACTGAACACGAATACGTAATTAGCACCGACCCTCGATGCACCTAGTTTTCAGGGTTACTACTACAGCACGTCATCTGGAGTTTCGAGGGTTTTCCGCAAAAATTGTGCAAACAGGTTACTTAGGGGTTTTTGAGACGGCTAAATACGTCATCAGAGTGAACAGCCGAGCGCAGCGGCATGATACTGGCCTCATAAGCCAGAGCGCACGGGTTCGAGCCCCGGCACATACAATCCATTTTCATTTCTAAAAATGATACAAGCTGTTCATCGTGCCTCGGAGAGTACTTTAAGCCGTCGGTCCCCCTGGACTAGTGTACATCGACACTAGTTACTTGAAATAGGGTTAAAGATGTAATTGGCACCGGAACAATACGAAAGGATCTCCCTGTCTAAAATGTCATACGATATTATTATTATATTACGCCATCAGAGCCGACCCCCGGAACACCTAGTTCCCAGGATGACTGATATGCACGTCAATTTCGAGGGTTTTCGGTTTTCTAATGTCGGTTCTGATAGCGTATTCGTGTTCAGCAACCCCAAAAACACCCCGAATAATCTATTTGCGTCAATTTAGTGTCAGAAAGCCTCAAAATTCCAGAAGATGACGTGCATATCAGTCACCTTGGGTACAAAGTACTCCGAGGGTAGGTTCTGATACCACATTCGTATTCACCTATCCCAAAAAAAACCCGAGTAATCTCTTTATATCAATTTAGTGCCGAAACCCCTTGAAAATCCAGAAGATGACGTGCCTCAGCAGTAGGGTAGTGCGAAAAAAGTCAAGTTGATAATTCCATGTCGCTATAGTGCCGAAAAGTTACGATTGGTAATTTCAAGAAAAACAAAATAGTTATTTTTCTACGGCCGTGCTAAAAGAGCCACTTTTCCGCACGCATTTCGTTTCCGAAAGTTGCACTTTCCCGCACAACGTGCGTGAAAGTAAATTTTCCCGCACGGCGTGCGGGAAAGTAGAATACCTTGTAATATGGCATTATAATATATATTATAATACATGCAATAAACTAATATTTAGATATTATTTACTATTTTATTTCAAATTTATCTTATTGTGTTCATGTTTTAAGAGTAAACAGTAGCGATCAACAGGTAACAACAAAATATAACTTCACGAGATAGTATCATAAACTTTGGCAACAGTGGTAATCTTGGGCATTATGTAAGATTAATATTTTGACAATATCATAGTCGCGCTAAATGGAAGTAATAGAAAACGATTTTATTATTAATAAATAGATATTTATAAAAATAAACCAAAATGGGTGAAAATTTTATGTTAAGATAGGTATTTAGAAAGGTATTTGCATGAAATATCTAATAATAAAACAATAATAAATAATCATTTTTTGTTGTGAAGTGAAACAAATTTCGATTTTCGCATAATTTTGGCAAGGTTTTAATAGACTTTTTCTTGGAAGGTTTCACTTTATTTTTCGTTTGATTTACTTTTTCCATTTTGTTAAACTATTGATAATATTTTTAGAATAAAAAATCCTCCTAAAACTTTATATACTCGCATTAGAATTCGAAATATTTTTACGTAAAATATACTTACCTACCTACATATAACTAAAACTCACAATTAACAACAATCTATTATTTCAAAGAGACCAACAACTTATACAACAACAACAAATATACAGTGTGACCCATTTAGATTGGAAATACCTCTATAAAATTTGAAGTTGTTAACCGATTTTAACCAAATTTTTCTAATGTCATGTAATAAAAGGTCTATTGCGGGACAAAATATGAAATATTTAGTTAAATTTTCAGGGCATTCTACGATACTTTTTCTTCGTCGAAAATGGAGAATTTGTATTAGCGATTTTTTTTATTAAAAAAATTTCTACGCCACTGGATTTAGAGTGGCTTCAAATAGCTATGACAAAAATTTCATTAAAATATATTTCTTAATAACGAAGTTATGACAACTTAAAATTTTAAAACTCACTAAGCTACGAGTCAAAAAAGAACACCCTGTATCAACAGATAACCATAAAACTAATTATTTTTCAAATAATTTTAATATTAATAATTAACAAGATACTTTTTCTTCGTCGAAAATGGAGAATTTCTATTAGCGATTTTTTTATTAAAAAATTTCTACGCCACTGGATTTAGAGTGGCTTCAAATAGCTATGACAAAAATTTCATTTTAAATTTATTTTAAACATTTTTTTGTCTAGTAGTGGTTTATTATTAAAATTATTTGAAAAATAATTAGTTTTATGGTTATCTGTTTATACAGGGTGTTCTTTTTTGACTCATATTGTCCTTTTCATGAGCATTTTTCAGTGCGTAACAAATAATAGGAAAAAGGGTAAGTCCGTGATAATACACATTTATGACATTTATTCTAACATGACATTTTAGTTAAATCTGACAGTTACATTTTATTTTCAATTTGGAATAAAAACAAATCAAATGTGTTTCTTGCATTTATAAAATGGTATTTTCTTTGATTTGTATAGTCTTATAAATTATACAGATTATATTTGTAATATTATTATCTAATTAAAAAAAAATATTTTTTTTATTATGGCGCCATCTATCGACAAATCGAATAAATGTTGTAAATGTCTGTAATCACGGACGTACCTTTTTTCTGTCACATACAATTTAATGCGTTAGAAAGAAATCGAAAAACTGTGACGCACTGAAAGATGATCATGAGAAAAAGAATAGCTTAGTGAGTTTTAAAATTCTAAGTTGTCATAACTTCGTTATTAATAAATATATTTTAATGAAATTTTTGTCATAGCTATTTGAAGCCACTCTAAATCCAGTGGCGTAGAAATTTTTTTAATAAAAAAATCGCTAATACAAATTCCCCATTTTCGACGAAGAAAAAGTATCGTAGAATGCCCTGAAAATTTAATTAAATATTTCATATTTTGTCCCGCAATAGACCTTTTATTACATGACATTTAAAAAAAATTTGGTTAAAATCGGTTAACAACTTCAAATTTTATAGAGGTGTTTCCAATCTAAATGGGTCATACTGTATAATAAATTAACTATCAATAAACACTACTTTCCTATGAGCAACAAAAACGAATTCTTAAATTAACACACTACTGCACTGAACAGATATCGATAAAGATGACAGAACAGATTAGAGAAAATCTGACGCAGGTTTTTCAAAATGACAGTGATAATTTCTCTATGTTGCCTTATTAGTTATTTAGTTATAATATGTTCGATTTCTTGTTAGAAATAAAAAAATTTTAGTAGTTCCAAGATTACACATAATCTAGGCATCGGATAAAAAATTTATTTAAAGAAAGTTTATTTTTTTTTCTTCTTAATGGCGGTACAGGCTCCTTTTTCAATATTTTATTTAGTTATAGAGTAATTTCCACGTACTAACATATTTCTGAAATTGGGCTCTGTACCGCCATTCTTTATTATATTACGAATATGTGTGCCAAGTATCTCAAAAAATATTCAAAATTAGAGCCGCAATCTTGGAACGCGTTTGTTGCTACCTGTTAATCGCTACTGTAGCCTCTTAATGAAATAAGCGCGATAATTCGATGAAATAAAATTATTCACTGGTCGGAATCAGTTAAATACTTAGGGGCTAATTTAACTGGGTCTTTAAACTGGTCAGAGTTCATTCAGAATACTTGCAATAAATCGGAGAAGGGGCTTAATATAATGAGAGCATTATGTGGAACCTGGTGGGGATCGGATCCTAAGACCCTAATAACCATTTATAAAGGTTTAGTGAGATCACATCTAGACTATGCTGGTAGTATCTTAACACCTGGAAACAAAACGGTTTTAAAAAAATTGGATTCCATACAATTTCAAGCTTTAAGAATTGTTACTGGTTGTATGCGTTCAACTCCTACAAATGCATTATTATCTGAATGTGGTGAAATGTCTCTAGAATATAGAAGAAAAATTCTTTCGATGAAAATGTTACTTAAAATTAAAGAACTAAAGGGTAATCCATTAGAGGAAATAATTAATAATATTACAAATTATTGTAAATCAAATATTGGCTATTGGAAATATAGACAATATCCATATTTAATAGAAGCAAACATTAATTCCCAAAATGAAATTATAAATATTAAACAATCAGAAATAAATCCTATTTATGAAATAGAATTAAAATATCTTGTAGAACCAGTCAATATTATATCATCTAAAGTTACCAAAACAGAAATTTATAGTCAACAAAAGTTTTATAATGAATTTTGTGAAAAATATCATACATATACATGGATTTACACTGATGGTTCAGTGGATCCCATATTAAATACTTCAGGTATAGGTGTACATATCCCATCTTTAGAGTATAATTTTTCCGCCAAGTTATTTAGCCATATTCAAATTTGTAATGCTGAAATAATCGCAATAAATAAAGCAGTATCAATTTGCATAGAAAAAAATATTAACAAAGCTATCATTTTTACAGACTCTCAAAGTGCTATCCAGAAAATTAATAACAAAACTTTAAAGGTAGTAAATGGTTGTTCAGGAATGACAAAAAGACTTATATTAGAAGCAAAAAATTATAATTTAGATATTATCATTGCATGGATCCCAGGGCATTCCGGAGTATTAGGAAATATTAAAGCTGATTCACTTGCTAATGTAGGTCGTTGTCTCAATTGTCCAGTAAACATAAAGGTGGAGAAAGATGACTATTTTCCCTTTTTTAAAAAAATGTACTGGGATGAATTTAAAAAAGAGTGGAAGGAATCTTTTAAATATAAAGGTATTTGGTATCAACAGCTACAACCAGTTTTCAAAAATAGTCCTTGGTATCTCAATGTTCCTTACATAGATAGAAGACATATAACAACTATTATCAGAATGCGTACAGGTCACTGCTTGGTACCAAATCACCTATTTAAAATGGGGATAGTAGAACATCCTTATTGTGAATGTGGTCAATTAGCAGATTTACAACATGTGATTCTTGAATGCCCTATTAATACTGTGCAAAATTTTGATTTATATAATGAATTAGCTAAAAATGGGTGCCCAACACCCATATCCCTTACAACCCTTCTTTATAAACCGCAGTTGGTTCTTATTAAACTTTTAATACATTTTTTGAATATACACAAAATTAAGTTATGAGGAAAGTAAAATATTGAAAGTAAATTAATAACATAAATGAATATATTATAAATAATTTGAAAAATATGTCAAAAGTACACGTGAAAATATAATTCGTATAACCGAATAATATAATCTTTTGTTTCTATATAAACATTCTGTAATCACCTGGGTCTTTCACTATACCTATCTGAGGCAACAACATGGGATTGTGTAATGGTCAGGTGTTGCCCTGTATAAGAGAAGTTTGTGCCTTTGTTGTATTTATTCCATGCCAACTCAAAATTGCCTGTAAATAAGATATAGAAGAATAAGATTGTGTAATGGTCGGCAGTTTCCCAAGAGAGAAAAAAGTTTGTGTCTTGTTATATTTCCCATGCCATCTCAAAATTGCCAGTAAACTCAAAAAAAGTAGAAGAATAAGATTGTGTAATGGTCGGCAGTTGCCCCTGAGAGCAAAGTTTGTGTCTTTGTTGAATTTGTCCCATGCCAACTCAAAATTGCCAGAAACTAAAAAAGAAGTAGAAGAATAAGATTGTGTAGTAGTCGGCAGTTGCCCTCGAGAGAAAAAAGTTTAATGTCGTTGAAAAAAAAGTTAAGTTTTTGTATTTGTCCCATGCCAACTCAAAATTTCTACTAAATCAAAGAAGAAAAAGAAGATTGTGTATTGATAGACAGTTGCCCCCTTAGACAAGGAAAGAGAGGTTGCCCCTAGCGTGAAATTTTTTTTTTATCTTGTCATGTTTGTCCCACACCAACCAAAATTACTAGTTAACTAAAGAAGAAGAAGAAAAAGATGAAGAAGAAGAAGAAACAAATTGTACAATGTACTAACTCCAAATTGTAAGTGAATAAGGGATTTTTCCCTTGTTCCGAGACGATGAGCTGGCCATATACCCAAGTAGGTGGAGGCCAATAAACTGAAGAAGAAGAAGAGAAGAATAAAATTATTTTGACATAATATTTAAAAGTCAGATCAGTAGACAATTACAATGGTTTTGAATCGTCGTCATGGAAACCAATATCGTCGTCGTGGTAGCCCATTATATTGAAAGTTTGGTTTTGACAACCTTGTCAAAGAATTAATTTGTGTATTTTCACTCCTAAATAAAAATTGATATAACTCTATTTTTTGTGGATTTTTTCTAAACGTACGGCCCTAGAAAAAATATTGTTCCTAACTCATGCGGAAAGTGATACTTCCCCCCGAACTCCACTATCGCGTCGTTCGGGTTAACGGCAGTCTCGTGCGTGAAAGTATCACTTTCCGCACTAGTTAGGAAAATAACTATTTCCGCCTACCTCTACCGAAAGTATACTTTTCCGGACCTGATTGTAGGGAGCAAAGTTGTACTTTTCCTCCCTAGGGAGGAAAATATTTTTCCTCTCTAGGGAGAAAAAGTAAAAGTGACGTCATGGTATTTCATCCATGAAATATAACTTATTGACGCCCTGTACAATATCTATTTTCTATTACGTAAGTATCTATACATTTTAACGTTTATTTAAAAACACTTTGTGTTTTGCAGAATGGTAAAAAACAGTAAATTGTTATTCTGATTTAACAATGTTTACATAATTTGACTTATATTTGACAGTTGACAGTTATATTGTACCTACTTGTTAGTTTTAGTTCTAATAAATTTTGTTGGCTAGTTACATAAATAAATTAATAAAAATGAAAAATTGACTTGTTATTTGAGGAAGATGGAAAAACCATATGTATAACATGGGAGTAAAGTGCCTTTTCCTTCCTTGAATGATTACTGCCCTCCGCTACGCGTCGGACAGTAAACTTCATTCTCGGGAGGAAAAGTAGCACTTTCCTCCCTTGTTATACAAATAGCTATTTCCTAACTAGAGCGAAGTGATACTTTCACGCACAAAACTGCCGTTGACCCGAACGACGCGATAGCGGAGTTCGGGCAAGCAGTCGAGTGTGGGGAAGACACTTTCCGCATGAGTTAGGAACAATATTTTTTCTAGGGCCGTACGTTTGGAAAAAGCCACAAAAAATAGAGTTATATTAATTTTTATTTAGAAGTGAAAATACACAAATTAATTCTTTGACAAGGTTGTCAAAACCAAACTTTCAATATAATGGGGTACCACGACGACAAAATTAGTTTCCATGACGACGATTCAAAACCATTCTAATTGTCTACTGATCTGACTTTTAAATATTATGTCAAAATAATTTTATTTCATCGAATTATCAGTAGTAATTGCATAAGAGCTCTAAAATTATTGAATTTTTCCCGAGTGACACTTTGACAGTTTTAATTTCACGACCCGAAGGGGACTGAAATTATGTCAAAGTGTTACGATTGCACAAATTCTATATTAATTTTAGAGATCGAGTGCAATTTGTTGCGATTATTTCATGAAAAAAACTGTTCAAAACCATAATTTTATTGTAATTTATTTATGTAAGTACCAATTAGTACAATTAAACATACAGTTGTTATAAATATTTGACGGTTGAAAGTCATCACTTTTATAATTTTTAAAACATTAAGTATTGTCATTAATGTCACCGAATTTATTTTTTCGTAGCAACGAAGGACATCTGACGTAATATACTTGACGACGGGATATTATCAAAAATTATCAGTTTAATTTTTATTTCTGTAGCTTTCTATTGGTCAGAATCTCCTATGAATGAAATAATCGCGCTAATTTCATTAAAACATGAACACAGTAAGATAAATTTGAAATAAATTAGTAAATAATATCTAAATATTAGTTTACTGCATGTATTATAATATATTATAATGCTATATTACAAGGTATCTTACTTTCCCGCACGCCGTGTGGGAAAATTTACTTTCACGCACGCCGTGCGGGAAAGTGCAACTTTCGGAAACGAAATGCGTGCGTGAAAGTGGCTCTTTTAGCCCCGGCCGTATAAAAAAATAGTTTTACGCATTTAACGAATATCTTCCGATCCCGCAACGTCAATCAAAATCCATAAAAATTTGAAATTTACATTTTTGTACAGTAGTAGACTTTTTTCCTGACGTCGCATCATCCTAAACACAATTGATTCAGTGAATTTGTACTCTACGAGCTCCCTAGTGGAAAAGTTTTGGGGTAGTTCTTATTTCTTTCATTATATATGGATTTTGGGCTGCTGAATCCGAATATGAGGTTTGCGGACAAAATTTCTTGCCGGAACATTGAAAAAATCGCGAGAAAATCGAAAAATTTCAACTTTTTTCCGCTTGTTTGCTCAAATCTCGAAAACTATTAACTTTTGGTAAATGGTCTGTTAACAGAAATCAAAGTACTTAAAATTATCTACAAATGTAATTACTTACTTTTTTGTTCAGGCGAACTGTTCGGTCTAAAGTACAAGTTGAAAATTTTCAATTTTTAACGGTCTCGGCAAAACCCAATTTTACATTCCAAAACTTTAGTTTTTATTAAAATGCCCTCATTTGATAAATTTCTCCTAGTTTTCTGTACAAATAATAAATGTTAGTGCATAATATGAATATGGTACCTCTCTTCTCACAGCTTCCATGAATCCATTCTATTCTAAAATACCGAGAATATATCTGCTTTTCCCTTAGAGCCACAGAAGATCAGGCACAGATGGAGTCACAGTTTCAGTTGGTGTGAACATTCCCTCCGGATCTTGATTTCTGATAAAACTTGAGGTTTTGTCCTTTCAAAATGTATTAGTTGAGCAGCTCTCTGACTTCCATAAACCTCAGGTGCGGGTTTAGTTTTTAGCCTAGGAATGGATTGGTTCGGAGCTATTGCATGTTTTGGTGCAATACAAGAAATCCCACCCATGACGTAAAAAGTGTGGTATCCGTCGATTGTATGTACTTTAACCCTTTCTGTACCAACGCTGCATATATATGTTTTTAAAAAGTGGGTCTGTATTCCCAGCCGCCGTATATATACGTTCAAGGTATTATGGTCTCATTTTATCAAAGCCGAAAATATGCGTTGCTAATAAAATTTTAGACTCATTGGTGTCCCAATGCCGTAGAAATATGTCCGAAAATGTTAGATTATTGTTCCTTAAGCCTCAAAATGTTGGCACCTAAGACAGGTAATGCGGACCCATTGCCGTATATATTTGTTCACATATTTTAGATATATGCTATATTGTAGCACTGGTGGCAACGCTTATAGGTAGCTGCTAAAAGGTAAAGCGTTTGTATCCACAGAAATAACCAGAAAAAAAGCGAATCGAGATACATGTGTGCAAGATGCGGAGTCGGCCTTTGCGTGGTATCATGTTTTGAGGAGTACCACACAAAAGAAAACTTTTAATGTTAATTTACATTACATTATTTTTTTTAAGTTAGTTACATTTTTTCAAGTTGGTTTTGCTCTCTGATGAGTACTTTTGAAAAGAAAACGTTTAAGTTGGTTAGAAAAACTCGTTAAAAACATGTTTTGGTCATATATTTGTTCATTTATATGCGACGTATATATAAGGCAATGGAACTCTAAGCATGAAAAAACCTTTGGGATTGAGCGACCAACATACAAATTAAGGTCTGGCATAGAAAGGGTTAAAATCAGTGTTTTCGTACACCTGTTGTGTAAAGTACGGCTGGGCAATTATCTGCGGATCGCCTGCGATTGCTGACACTTCCAGATAAGCAACGCGCTTGCTCAAAGTCTTGTAGCGGCAGTAAGGCCCAGATAGTTGGTCTTACCATTCCTTGCAGGGTTGGCCGTTTTCTCTACAAAAAGTACTGCTCAAGAAAATAGGTTGATGTAGTTTCCTCTTTGGGGTTTTGTTCATCCGATACAGAAGCTGTTCGCCTGGAAGTGTCAGCATTCGCAGGCGATCCGCAGAAAATTAACCTGCCGTGCTTTACACAGCAGGTGTACGATAACGCTGATTTTAACGTACATACAATTACTTTTCACGTCATATGTGGCATTCTTTTATTGCACCAAAACATGCAGTAGCTCCTAAGCAATCCATTCCTCGGATAAAAAAGAAACCTGCTGTTCAACTAATTCATTTTAAAAGGACAAAACCTCAAGGTTTATCAGAAATCAAGATAACAGATCCGAAGGAAATGTTGACACCAACTGAAACTGTGACTCCATCTGTGCCTGATCTTCTGTGGCTCTAAAGGAAAAGCAGAGACATTCGCGGCCTCTTAGGACGGAATGGACTCATGGAAGCTGTCACAAGAGACATAACATACCTATGAACTAACATTTATTATTTGTACAGAAAACTAGGAGAAATTTATCAAACGACAGCATTCTAATAAAAAATAAAATTTTGGAATGTAAAAAGTGGGTTTTGTCGAGACCGTTAAAAATTGGCAATTTTCAACTTGTACTTTAGACCTAACGGTTCGTCTGAAAAAAAAGTAAATAGTGATGTTTGTAGATTATTTTAAGTACTTTAATTTCTTTTAACAGACTATTTACTAAAAGTTAATAGTTTTCGAGATTTGAGCAAAAAAGCGGAGAAAAGCTGTAATTTTTCGCTTTTTTCGCGATTTTTTCAATGTTCCGGCAAAAAATTTTATCCGCAAACCTCATATTCGGATTCAGCAGCTCAAAATCTATATATAATGAAAGAAATCAGAACTACCCCAAAACTTTCCTAGTCAAAACACAATTTTATTGAATCAAATGCAAAAATTGAAAGTCTGTAGGTGCTGTATTTAAAAATCGATTTATTTTGTGCCAAATTCCCTGGTGTAGAGTTTCACTAAACAAGCACATTATGTTGTTCTAATTTTTTATTACCTCGTCTTTGTTTAATCCGTTAATATTCAAGGGTATCGTGAATTTTTGGTAGCACCTTTTCAAGGTATATCCGCATTTTAATCCGATTAAATATTTAATCTTTAGTTAACAAACTATAATAATCTCAACTTCTTGTTTAATTAAATCTCCAATTCGATACTTAAGGAGATTTAAGAAACCACTCAACTTGTTTCAATTACACGTTCAATTAAAAAAAAGGTTGCGATGCCAATTAAGGGGGAAGGTTCGGTGTAGGGGATAATGTTAAGACAAATAGGTTTCTATGTATGGTAGCGTTTTCCTAAAAAGATCAGAACAATTAAATCTTTGAAGATTTCTCAGGCACTTTAACAAGTTTACTAGAACATCTGCCATAAAATTGATTTCTATAATAATGTAAAATAAACTATAAACATACAGTGTTTCACAAAATTAGATTTGAAAATAATAGATTTTTAAAACCTCGCAACTTTTACAGAATATATCGATTTGCTTGAAAATTTGAGAATAAGTAGTGGATAGTCCAAAGATCAAAATCTATATGAGGCCGAAAGGCGCTTTTACCATGGGGGTGGTTGCAACCCCATCTCGGGGGGTGGAAATTTTTTATTTTATTTTGACCGCAAAAGTTGGTAAAACATTTATTCTAAGCAAAAAACGCTCTATACATTTTTTTGATAAAATTAATAGTTTTGGATTTATTCGCTATCGAAAGTGTTTGTTTTATATCGAAAAAAATCAATGTTTTTAATCAGTTTTTGCTAATAACTCAAAAAGTTTTCGTTTTATCAAAACAACTTTGCTTAACAAAAATGTACCTTTTGAAAAAATAAACAAAACAGTTTATTTATTTTCTTTAAGACCAATAGTAATCGAGCTATACCTTAATATATGTTAGCTCTTCTTCGTCAAATGCTAAATATTGTAGTTTCAAACTGAAAAGACGTTAAAACTGTGCATTTTTCGAGGATAACTTGTTGAAACTAATTTAAAGTATTTAAAAATATCTATCTACAGAAATAACAAAAAACTCTCTAGCTCAAAAATTAAGTGACTTATTATGAAAAGAATATCAGTCCCTATTTTTTTTCAGCGAAAAAGTGAGCGGAAACTTCCCCCTAATTACCACCCTGATTAAAATTATTCATTGATCTTATTTGGTTTTCTATATTTATGTATTATTAATAGGTTCCAGAGGTTTGACCGGCTTAGAATGATTAGTTTTTAAAAAAATGGAGTTAAAAGCGAATAACGAATTTTTGTAGTTTGGTAAAAAATGCTTTTTCTTCATAATAGAAAGATTAGCATCAGAGATACGAAAATTATGTAAATCTAAAATTGTCGCCTATTTAATTCCCAACAACGGGGTTAGCAAAAATTTTTTTCTATGGCAAAAACTGAGTGAGCTATTGACAATTAAAACTTGTAATAACATGCAAAAACCACCTATACCAACCCTGTTACAGTCACCTATTTTGCGACTGAGGATTTTAAAAAGATTTTATATTAATAACCTTATAGATCTTGTAGAAACCTACAAAATTCTTGTTTACCAAACTTTCTAGGATAAAAAATAAAAAAGTTACGGTTAAAAAATCAATATCTTTTTTTTGAAAAAAAAAAGAGAAATCCAATTGTTCATCCTTCTTTATTTATGTATTAGTAATAGATTTATTCTTTTTCTCATGATCATCTTTCAGTGCGTCACAGTTTTTCGATTTCTTTCTAACGCATTAAATTGTATGTGACAGAATAAAAGGCACGTCGTTTCGTCGGTGACATTTATAACATATATTCTAGTTATTCTAGTTGTCGATAGATGGCGCCATAATAAAAAAATAATTTTTTTTAATTAGATAATAATATTACAAATATAATCTGTATAATTTATAAGACTATACAAGTCAAAGAAAATACCATTTTATAAATGCAAGAAACACATTTGATTTGTTTTTATTCCAAATTGAAAATAAAATGTGACAACTGTCAGATTTAACTAAAATGTCATGTTAGAATAAATGTCATAAATGTGTATTATCACGGACTTACCCTTTTTCCTATCATTTGTTACGCACTGAAAAATGCTCATGAAAAGGACAATAACAAGTTTGACTGGCTTAGAATGATTAGTTTTTAAAAAACTGGAGTTAAAAGCGAGTAACGAATTTTTGTAGTTTGGTAAAAAATGCCATTTTCTTCAGAATAGAAAGATTACCATCAGAGATACGAAAAAATGATTAAATATGAAATTATAGGTTACTTAATTCCCAAGAACTTGGTTTGAAAAAAATTTTTCTACGGCAAAAATTGAGTGAATCGTAAATGAGTATAATGTCGAAAAACATTGATTTTTCGATATAAAACACTTTCGATAGCGAATAAATCGAAAAATATTAATTTTATCAAAAAAATTTATAAAACATTTTTTGCTTAAAATGAATGTTTTTATCAACTTTTGCGGTCAAAATATAATACAAAATTTCCACCCCTAACAGGGGGTGGCAACCACCCCCATGGTAAAAGCGCCTTTCGGCGTCATATAGATTTTGATCCTTGGACTATTCACCACCTATTTTTAAATTTTGAAGCAAATCGATCCATTCTGTAAAAATTGCGAGGTAAAAAGCTTCGGTTTCTGGACTAAATATACTAAGAGCCGGTATAGGTGAAATTTGCTAATTATTACAGCACGGTAAGAGCCTATAACTTAAATAGTAGAACCTAAAAGAAAACGTATGAACACTGTGCCGTCCCTTTTAAGTGGCATATGCGTCGACAGTGACGTGATGCGTTTCTACTTATGGACAGGATAAATAAGTTAAAAGGTAGGTACCCTCCCTGTCTACCAGAATTTAATTTTTTTCATTTTTTTTTAAGTTCTGTGGGGTTAAAAAATAAAACTCAACGTAATTTTAACCCATCCCCGAACCAACCATAACCCAAACATATTTCGTTTTCATTTTTTTTTTTATAAGGGATGCAATCAATTTTGAAATTTCAAAAAATTCACATGCATAGTTGAGGCGTTTGCAAAATATTTCTATTGTTTATAGAACCGTATGTTGAGTATACATAAATTCAAAAAAAAATGAAAAATGAGCGTGCTAAAAAATGCTAATTTATTTTATCCTTGTATGTTTTATCAAACACTATGTTTCTAATTTTTGTCAGATTACCCGTAAGGTTCACCACCTTCAAAAATCCGAAAAACTGTTTTTTATGGGGTTTTTTAGGATTCTCCCTATTTTATAGACTTCAAAATAGATCAAATCAATGTCTATAGGCTATATGTAAATTGAAGTAACAGTCCTTTAGAACATTTAAAAATGGGAGAAACACGTTCAAACCCCCAAAAACCTGCCAAAAATAGTTTTTTTGGATTTTTGAAGTTGACGAACCTTACGGAAAAATATAAAAAAGAATTAGAAATATAGTGTTTGGTAAAATACACAAGATTAAAAAATAGACCTGCAGCCATACCCATAAAAATCATACGCTTAAAAAAAATTTGTGGTTATGTAGACTCTACCTACGGGTCTAATAAAATTAGACATGTTTTGTAAAAGCCTCAACTATTTGGCATCAAGCCGCAACTAAGTTTTAAAATTGATTGCATCCCTCTAAATAAAATAAAAACCAAAAATTAATTTTTTCATCGTCATAAGTAATATGGAGTTTGGTATGTGAAAGGTGTCTATTGTATATTGATAATTATGACCCCTTTCAGCCTGACACCTCAGTGGATACAGAAAGTAGCAATAAGGGATGAAAGGGAAAGTTAGTGCAGTCATTAAAGGTTTTCACGTCCTATTTTGTTAAATCTCCATCGATTTGCATGAAAATTGGTGACTAGTTAGAGCATACCTCAAGAAACAAAACTGATTTAGTGCCAACTTGCACTTTTCCCCTTGGGGTGGATACCACCCCTTCTCGGGGGTGAAAACTATTTTATTAAAAATAACCCCACAAATCGATAAAGGGACAATTTTTAAGCAAAATTTGTTATATAATTTTATTAAAACAAATCAACACTTTTTAAGTTATTAAAGATCAAAAATTTGAATTTTTCGTGAAAAAAATACATGGTGTAAAGCGGTTTTTCATAATAACTGAAAAACTCTAAGTTTTATCAAGAAAGTTATATTTATCAAAATTGAAGATAATAAAAAATAAAATAGATTTGTCTTTGAGTTTTGAGAATTAATTAAAAGTGAGTTATAGGTGATTGAATGTATATTTTTTTCGGCTAGTACTCAAATCTAAGTATTCAAGCTTAAATATAGGGAAACGATACATTTTATAAAATATATTTATAAAACACTTGTCAAAGTACTTAGAAATATGGATCAAATGAGCTCACGGACAAGTTGATATCATTAAACATTATGCTACAAAATTTTTTCAAAGTTTAGGCTCCAAAAATTTTGAGCTTAATTATTATATTATTTATATAAGTTTTTTAAATTGTTTTAAGATATTTATGTAAAATTTAGCAAAAATGTATCTGACTGAATATGTCAAATGTACCCACCCATTATTGGACATCCCCAGTTTCTGGACATATTCAGTTTATATTGATAGAAAATATTCAATTAAATATCGAAATAATATAAAAATTATAAATTGAAGAGTCTCAGATGCAGAATCCACCAAAAATGGTAATTAGTTATTTAAATCTGAGATTATTCGTTTTGAAAGTTCTTTCTGGTACATCCTTAATCTGCGACTTTTTCAATTAATAAGACCGCAGACGACTAATATAGAAAACGAAAAGGAAACGATCACATTCCGCTTTCATTGGTCTAGGAAAAAAGGACAGAAGAGGAACTTTCAGTACTCAAATCCGAGTAAAGATAGAAAAATAATAAATGATGGTTGCTTGTTTTCGATTCAGAGGGATGCACACCCGCTGGACAGGCTGTTTCTACCATTGCAGGCGTCATCAGCAGCGTTCGTTAGCGTGCACTCCTCTGAATCGAAAAACAGCTGGACCATCAATTTAAAGGGAACCTGAAAGATAATTCAAAATCCCCATTAGGACGCGATACAGCGACATCTCTTAACAAATTGAAGAGTCTCAGATACAGAATCCACCAAAAATGGTAAATAGTTATTTAAATCTGAGACTATTCGTTTTGAAAGTTCTTTCTGGTACATCCTTAATCTGCGACTTTTTCAATTAATAAGACCGCAGCAAGCAATACCATCATTTATTATTTTTCTATCTTTACTCGGATTTCAGTACTGAAAGTTCCTCTTCTGTCCTTTTTTCCTAGACGAATGAAAGCGGAATGTGATCGTTTCCTTTTCGTTTTCTATATTCGTCGTCTGCGGTCTTATTAATTGAAAAAGTCGCACATTAAGGATGTACCAGAAAAAACTTTCAAAACGAATAGTCTCAGATTTAAATAACTATTTACCATTTTTGGTGGATTCTGAATCTGAGACTCTTCAATTTGTTAAGAGATGTCTCTGTATCGCGTCCTAATGGGGATTTTGAATTATCTTTCAGGTTCCCTTTAAATTTATGGTCCAGCTGTTTTTAGATTCAGAGGAGTGCACGTTAACGAACGCTGCTGATGACGTCTGCAATGGTAGAAACAGCCTGTCCAGCGGGTGTGCATCCCTTTGAATCGAAAACAAGCAAAACCATTATTTATTATTTTTCTATCTTTACTCGGATTTGAGTACTGAAAGTTCCTCTTCTGTCCTTTTTTCCTAGACGAATGAAAGCGGAATGTGATCGTTTCCTTTTCGTTTTCTATATTCATCGTCTGCGGTCTTATTAATTGAAAAGTCGCAGATTAAGGATGTACCAGAAAGAACGTTCAAAACGAATAGTCTCAGATTTAAATAACTATTTACCATTTTTGGTGGATTCTGCATCTGAGACTCTTCAATTTGTTAAGAGATGTCGCTGTATCGCGTCCTAATGGGGATTTTGAGTTATCGTTCAGGTTCCCTTTAAATTGATGGTCCATCTGTTTTTCGATTCAGAGGAGTGCACGCTAACGAACGCTGCTGATGACGCCTGCAATGGTAGAAACAGCCTGTCCAGCGGGTGTGCATCCCTCTGAATCGAAAACAAGCAAAACCATCATTTATTATAAAAATAATAGTTTACTAACATACAACTAATTAATATGTTCTTTTTATCATCCGTAAGTTCACGCATGTGCTCTTAAATAGACGCTATTGTATACGTACTTGCTACTGTCATTCATTTCGGAGTCGGCGTTTGTATTGAATAAATAGCGTATGTTTTAATTTTCACTTTTTCCTAAAAATTTTGAAAGGGTTCTCTTATTTTCATCATCACATTTGCTTAGCTTTGATGTTATCAACATCATCTGAAGCTCACTTGATAGGTATTCTTGAGTACTTTGACAAGTGTAGTACGTCTGTATATTTTATAAAATGCATCGTTTTCCCCTCATTTAAGCTTGAATACTCGTACTTACATTTGAGTACTAACCGAAAAAAGTATATATTCAATCAACTATAACTCACTTTTAATTAATTTTAAAAGGTCTTTCATGTAAAGAACCTATTTGATTTTTTATTATCTTCAATTTTGGTAATCATAACTAATGTGTTAAAACTTACAGTTTTTGAATTATTTATGAAAAACCGCTTTACACAATGCATTTGTTTCACAAAAATTCAAATCTTTGATCTTTAGTAACTCAAAAAGTATTGATTTATTTTATTAACTTAATATAACTAATTTTGCTTAAAATGTGTCCCTCTATCGATTTCTGGGGATATTTTTAATAAAACAGTTTTCACAACCGAGAAGGGGTGGTATCCACCCCCAGGGTAAAAGTGCAAGTTGGCACCAAATCAGTTTTGTTTCTTGAGGTATGCTCTAACTAGTCACCAATTTTAATGCAAATCGATGGAGGTTTAACAAAATAGAAGGTGAAAACCTTTAATGACTACACTAACTTTTCCCTTTTATCCCTTATTGCTACTCCTGTATCCACTGAGGTGTCAGCCTGAAAGGGGTCATAATTGTCAATATACAATGGACACATTTCACAGGAAAAAATCCATATTACTCATGACGACGATTTTTCGGCTCTAGCTCTATGTCTATTGGTTAGGGATGGGTTAAAATTACGTAAAGTCTTATTTTTTAACCACATAAAACTTAAAAAAAATGAAAAAAAATTGGATTCTGGTAGTGACGGAGGGTACTAGGGTAACTTTTAATTTATTTATCCCGTCATAAGTAGAAAGTTTGATGCGCCACTGTCGACGCATTTGCCACTAAAAAGTGACGGAACAGTGTGCATACGTTTTCTTTTAAGTTATACTATTTAAGTTATAGACTCTAAAATGATTAGGCTCTTGCCTAAAATGATTAGCAAATGATTTGCAAAATTGTAAGCAAATTAATTTTAGTAATTGTATTATTTTATTTACAAAAAGAAAAATAAGTACCTGTAGTGTGAAAACATTTAATTTATCTTCAAAAAAAATGTTTCAAAAAAGCATTACTCTGGTATGAGACTTTCTTTCTCGAAACTTAAATTTGTCGACACTACGTTGAACTCAGTTTTTATAATGGGTTTCTTGTCTCACCGCGCATTAAAATACTGTAAATTTAACGTGTATTATTTTATACATTTAGTGAGTAAATTACTAATTTAACAACTATTTTATAACTTATAAAATTATATTGATAAGTGCTTACAAGAGAATGGTGTACTTTGACACACAGTTTAATAGTACGGCTTAATGTCTGTTTAATTATTTTCTTAATTTGGTTTCTAAATAAAACGTATTTCATACGAAACTTAATTTAATACGACACCTACAGTTTTTGAATTTTATTATTATTATTAACCCTGTCTTGGGTTGTAGAAAATCATAATTGCAACAACTTCAGTCCTTGCCATTTTTGCAAAAGAGTTGAAAATAACGGAGTTATTGAGCAAAAACTTTTCTCCTTTAAATTCAAAATTCACTAGTATTGACTCCCCCTAAAACGTTCGAATAATAACATTTGGGGTAGCATGACATGCAAGGTTGGTCCTTTTTTCGTCTAATCCGACTGGAATAATATTTATTTTTTTAAAAACTTTAATTTTGATAGAATAAAGCGGTTGATAGAATACAATTAAAAGATGTGGTAAACCTACTACATGACCAAAATTTACAACTGGATATCACAAAACTGATAGAAAACATATATGTAAGAAATAAAATATAAATGCAAGTCACTGGAATAATAACCGAACCCATAGAAGCAAACACAGGAATCAGGCAAGGAGATTCACTAAGCCCTCTACTGTTTAACATAATGTTGGATTCAATAATAAAACAAGTGAAGAAAAAAAGATGGTACACAATGGGCGATAGAGAGATAAAAATACTCTGTTACGCTGATGGCACCGTGTTAGTAGCAGAGTGCGAAGACGGCATACAAAGATTACTGCACGAATTCAACATTAACGAAAAAAAAATGAATATGAAGATATCAGCCCAAAAAACAAAAAGCTTAGTAATAGCCAAAGAACCAATAAGATGAAAATTGGAGTTAGACAATCAAATTATACAACAAGTAATGACTTTTAAATAACTGGAAATTAATCTATCAGCCGACAACAATATCGAAGAAGAGGTAAAAAACCAAATTAATAAAAAGCCAGTAGAACGGCCGGATGCCTAAACGCCACTGTTTAGAAAAACAAACACCTAAGAGTGGAAACAAAGGCACGAATATATAAGTCAGTTATTAGGCCAGTTATGACTTACACGGCCAAAACAAGACCAGAGACAAGCAAAACACAAAGACATCTGGATACCAACGAAATGAAGATCTTAAGAAGGATTGCTGGAAAAGGACTACAGGATAGGGTAAGAAGTGATGAAATCAGACGCATATGTGGGGTAGACAATATAAATAACTAGGTAAAGAACAGAAAATAAGAGTGGAATGAGCACATAAGCAGGATGTCTGAATCAAGGATAGTAAGAATAGCCAGGGACAAGTCACCGTTAGGCAGAAGAAGTATAGGACGCCCAAGGAAAAGATGAAATGTCAATTTAGGGACAGAACGAAAGGCACCGTTGAAGAAAAACAGGCAGTACTCCATATATAAAAGAAAAAGAAGAAGTAAAAAAATTTTTTTTTGACGATCCGATCTTCAACAAGATATCCTCTTTCAAAATAGTTTTTAAACTGAGTTATATATTTAGTGTTTCATAGTAATAAAATACAAAATTTCACAATAAAACAAACAAAACAGATATTGGAAGTATCTCAAAAACATACTACTCAAAGAGTAGTACAAATTTTCCATAACATCAACAATACAATATCAAAACAATGTCAAATCAAGAACGCACACGGTATAGCTGTTTTCTTAGTGTATGTTCTAAAATTTATTATGTATAACTTTCATCTAGTTGGCAGGTATCGTTTTCTAAAGAAGTATTACAATGTTTTGATTTCGCTTTCGTATGGATATATAAATCTTTTCACGATAAGAGTGGGCTCGCTTGTTAAATTCTAATAAAATTCACCGCTGAAACTTTGTGGATTCACACGCGCTCATTGCTAATTAAAATTGTTATGATTAACTAGATTGGAAAATTGGAGAGAAGATAAAGAGATCGATAATCGATGTAAATATAAAAGTGTACAATATAATTATTAGAAGAAAGTATTAATATTGATAGATTAATATTATCACGATTTTATTGATAAATGAAATCAATATATTTTTCGTCAGATAATTAATCTGTTCTCTAGAGTGAGTATAGGGTAAAGAAAGGTATATTAGTGATACAAGTAATTTGGTGATAATTTTTAATCAGATTACTACACAGTTCCCTATGCAAGCACATTCATGACACAGCGCTAGTAAGTTGTTACGAGTGTAAGCAGGACAAAAATATATTACGATTTCGCTATGCGCGCACCCGCTTTTAGTAAACAGGCTGTTTTGACCGTTGCGTTGTGCGACAGTCGACAATGGAGCCATTTCTTATTGAATGCGAGAGACGATTACATAATTGCTGTTTTCTTTATAAAACTTTATAAAACCATTCAATAAACTAATTATAAGTAAAAAAAAAGCTTCTTTGAATTCGTGATTTAGCCAAGGTAAGTTAAATTCCTTAAATTGCGGTTATTTCACCAAATTTTCTAACCACTATCACCAATATACCTTACCGTGTCACCAACTTACCTAACATAATTTTGTGTGTCAATTTGATATTTACTATCATTATTATTCATTTTTTGTTAATTTAACTCTTCCAAACATTTACTTAAAATAATAAGTAACATAATAAAGCAAAACTTATTTCTTGCTTAGTTGTCAAATTCCTATATTACTAGTATTTTTCATTTTTATCACCAGCATACCTTTCCTTACCCTACAACAAAATAAATCATAAATTAAATAAAAAATAATAGACCTGGATCCCGCGTACCAAAAAAAGTTGATTAATAGCAAGTCGAAAATTTGTTAATAGCTTAACTGTGTCTAGTCGGCCAAACTTTGATGTATGGGAACACTAGAACAGAAGTTTTAATTGTGGAACAGGTTAAAAATTTGAAACGTCAGACTTCGAAAACGTTCCATGTATTTTGTCAAACAGAACTTCTAATTGATTTGTTACCATTTCATTAAACTCACATGCAAAAATCAGTCCAGCTGGCTATTTTAATGAGTGAAACACGAAGAACATGTCAAATGACATGAATCATGTTGGTTAGTAATAGCAGTCTGGTTTTTGCATGAGAGTTTAATGAAAGGGTAACAAATCAATTTGATCTTCTGTCCGACATAATACATGGAACGGTTTCGTAATCTGACGTTCCAAATTTTTAAACTGTTTCATAATTAAAGCTTCCCCTGTTCCAGTGTTCTCGTACATCAAAGTTTGTCCGACTAGACACCGTTAAGCTATTATAGACCAGGAAGGATCTGTTTTTAGGTGGATGTGAGAGGTGGCATTGGGATTTTTGCAAATAAAGCTGTATAGGAATAAAACAAAGATAATTAAATTTTCTATCAGATACTGCAAAATAGCAATAAATATAAAATAAGGTGGCAAAACAAGCCTGTCTTTAATCAATGTTTTTCCATCACTTAGTTTACAGTTGGAACCTTCCTAATTCGCTTAGAAAATTTTTGTAATGTGCTAAAACCGTCCACCAAATTTCATTAAAATTGACTTTCTAGATTTTGCATAATAATTTTGCAATCTAAACTTTTTTTTTAATTAAAATTTTTGCACAACAAAAACTAGAACATACAATGATTTGTCAATTTTTTTACATATAAAGAAGCATTCCCCCTATCTATTGTACTTGACAGAATTGAAATCGGATTATTTAAGCAGCCTCAGCAATGTTTTAAAATTATAAACATTTTTTTGGCTTATAAACAAATTAGTGCTGTGGCCAGGAGGGGGTGCTACGGGCTCCTTTATTTAAATGGTCTTACCCAAGTGTTTTTATGTATTTTGACCCGTAGAACACGAATTTTTTGGTTAACAGTTGATCTGGATGTCGATAAGATTGTTATAAACAAAGAACTTGAGGAATTACATAACATCGATTTTTCGCAAAATAAAACATTTTTTTGTATTTCTTGGGTAATTCTAAGCAAAAAATGTTCTTACAAGTTTTTTCGTAGGATATATAGTTTTCGAGATAAACGCGATGGAACTTTAAAAAAATCGAAAAATTGCAATTTTTAAACGCGAATCACTTTTGATTAAAAAATAAAATAGTAATTCTGCTGACAGCATTTGAAAGTTTAAGTCAAATTATACCGGTTTTAATTATTTGCATTGCTAGAAATTAATTTTTTGTTATTAAACAAAGCTATTTGTTTGTAAGCCAAAAAATTGTTTATAATTTTAAAACATTGCTGAGACCCCTTAAATAATCCTATTTTAATTCTGTAAACTTCTAAATGGTCTACTTTTTGTTTAGAAAGATTTTAAAAAATTTGAACTTTTTTAAAACCATTTAGATTACAAATTTATTATGCAAAATCTTTTAGGTCGATTTTAATGAAATTTGGTAGACCGTTTAAGTAAGTTATAAGAATTTTCTAAGCGAATTCTAAGGTTCTAAGTGCCACCAAAGTAGTTAAGAAACATTGAATAACAACAGGCGCATTTTGCCCCCTTATTTTGTGCTTATTGCTATATTGCAGAAAATTTAATACCTTAAGACATTTTTAACCAGTCGTATATCATACAAAATTCAATTATCTTTATTTTATTTCTGTACGACTTTGTTCCAAAACGAATCGTTATAAAGTTATAAGCAAAGAAAGCAGAAAATAATCGACGTTTTTCGAAATTTTTAAATATTTTAATTTGTTTATTAATGTTTCGGGTATATTTGAGAAGGAGCATAAGTCAATTATTATTACTGAAGGTGTCACCTAACTTTATCTGCAAAAATCCGAATGCCACCTCTCACATCCAAAAATAGTCGTTTTTTTTTACAGATTAGTCCTGGTCTATTAACAAATTTTCAGCTAGCTATTAATCAACTTTTTTTTGGTACGCAGGATCCAGGCCTATAATATATTCTTCTTCTTGATGCGACGAATATTGGCGATCATCATGGCAATATTTATCTTACCTGCAGCAGTGCGGAAAAGTTGCAGAGATGTGTTGAATCAGGTTCTGAGGTTTTTCAACCTGTATTTTCTTCTTCTTCCTGGACTCCGCTTTCCAAATATTTTTCCTTGAAGGACGGTTTGTAGGGGGCATATCTTGATTTATTTATTTATTTATTTATTTCGCATAATGTGTCTGAAGTATTGTAACTTTCGAGATTTGATGCTGGTCAGTACCTCTCGATTTTTTGAGGACCACCTCATTTGTAACTCGGTTATTTCACCGATCAGTATTCTGTATTCACTCAATCAGTATTCTCCGATATACCACATCTCAAATGCTTCCAGCTTTCTGCACATATCGTCGTTCAATATCCACGACTCTACAACATAGAAATGACAGGGAAGACATAGCATCGCAGCATCCTTACTTTTTTACCAAGAGATGGGTTGTGGCTCTTCAAGGAGGCCTCCATCCCTTTGAAGGTGAATATAGCTTTTCCGATGAGCGCTCTTATCTCTTAGTTGGTCTATTAATCATTTATTTTGGTTCCAAGGTAGCTGTAGTGCTTCACTCTTTCTACAGGGGTTTGGATGACCTTCCTTTATCTTTTTCTTGTTAATGATCATAAAATCATAAGCTTTGTCTTCCTTATAGTTATATTGAGTCCATGTTGTTGACTGTGATACGTGATTTTGTTTATAAGGACTTGTAGGTTTTCTAGGTGGTCTAGAAAATACTATGGTGTCATCTGCATATCTGATGTTGGTTAGTCGGTACCCATTTAATAGAATATATTTTTCGGTTTCGTGTAAAGCATCGATAAATATTCTTTCATAGTAGAAATTGAATATTAGAGGAGACAAAATACATCCTTGTCTCACTGCACGCATGATCTTCACATATTTGGTGTGTTCACCCTTAACTCATCTTGGCGTGATGCACTCTATCAAACGCTTTCTCGTAATCAGCCAAAGATTCGTATACGTTGCAAATGACGTCTCTGCATCTCTGGAATAAGACTTGTATAGAGAAAATAGCTTCTCTCATACCAAGAGCATTTATGAACCCAAATAAAACTGGGTGGGGTAAAATACATACTTTGACACAGCTTGTAAATTGTCTTATGGATTATCTTTAGGGACAATTTTAGAAGATAACTCATCAGGCTTATCGTACGGAATTATTCACATTTTTTTGGTCCCTGGTTATTTTGGAAGTGCAACAAACTCAGACTTCAGCCATTTTGTTTCTATTTCTCCAGAGTTGCATATATTGTTTAGTACCTATCTTTGTGATTATTGCTATTGATTCGATGTCGTTGTTATTTTGAGTAGTTCTGTTTGTATATTATCGGGACCTGCTGCTTTGCCATACTTTAGCTCTGTTATTGCGAAACAAACCTCCTGCTATCTGCGTTCTTGGTCCACCATTTAACTCTTTTTCTGGTTCAAATATCTGATCTCTTTTTAAATTCAAACCGGTGACCACGGCTGAACATTTTACACACGTTCTGAAATAATCGTGATCTTCGGTTTCTACCTTTCTTAAGATAATAAGTTCTATTAAGTAAAAATAATAGCTAATTCACTCAATAGAATCACAGCTCAAATGTTACCTGGGGCATAATAGCAAATATTTCAAACATCCAAGCTTAAGTCAGTATTTTTAGTCGATGTTTCCTTAACGGATTACTTTTATAGGGCTTTGACCCTAATATTTTTGTAAATTATATCTTGGTGGTTAGCATGTAAACTTCACGTAAGCACTGATAATGACTGGTAAACCAGTCGAAAACTAGTTATGTGATCGTGATGTAGCCCTTTTTAGGGATTTTGAATATACCTTTTATAAAGGATTTTACTACTTTTTGTATTAGATGGTATACAGCCAACTACAGGAAAACTTATTCCTTGTGGATTTTTCTATTAAGTACTTAGCATACAGTAACTAAATTCTTTTATCAGTGTATTTATTAACCAACAACTTCTACGATACATAAAACAAATACATATCACCATTACATACGTTGCATTTTCACCATCAAAAAATCCTAACCATGTCCCACTTCTCAAGAGAGTTCTTGTTTAACTACATACGTTAATGGTGATATCTACTAACACATATATACACATATACTATCTAAAGAATTTCTAGTGTTACGATGTGGTATCTGGTAAGTAAACTTTATAAAATATCGTTTAAGGGGCGGCGTGTTTTACCGGTTTTAGCGTTTCCGCAACTGCTAATTACTAAGACACACACATGCAAAACCCACCTTTTTTCAAATTACTTAAAGGAAATTATATAAAGTTTCTTATATGCATAATTTTTTTAAGAGACTCCTGATATATAACAATGTTTAATAAGATGACGCAAGAATATTTCTTGGTTAGTCGATTGCTGAACTGCTCTCTTTTTATTATATGGATTAGATTATCTTATGTATCTGCTCTAATTTTTAATTAACTTACGGTCCTTCTTGTATCGTAACAATATTAAGAATCATATTGTTACAATTATTAAATAATATTTTATAATTGTCTCTGAATTTGATGGATTTTCAAATATTGTTCTCTTAGTCGTTAACCTCTGGCAACTATCGTGATATCATGAAGATATTAGCTGATTTTGCAAAGTTCCTTCATTTTTCTCTATGTTCTTCCATTCTAGCTTATTCTGACAATGGAGCACCAATAGAAGCAACAATATGGTCCGTGTATCATGTGGGAGATCCAGCTTGAATTCTTTTGCATTCTACCTTCCCTGGATGGTAAGTTTTACAAGACCATTTCCTCGAAGCAGGTGTTTTTTAAACCGCCATAAAAATTATATGGGAGTTTGTACCCTTAAACCATATAAACGTAAACTTTGTGTACGTTCTAATTAAATTATTATTGTTGTACTATGAATGAAACACAATGTTTTTAAAACTTTTTTGCCTCTTAGTATTTTTTCGATAAGCCAGTTTTTATCGAGATGCAGTTTCTTTTTTAATATGTTTACATTAAAATTTTATGGGGGTTTCGTTCCTTTAAACTCCCCAAATGTTTGTGTACGTTCCAATTAAACTGTTATTGCGGTACCATTAGTTAAACACAGTATTTTTAAAACTTTTTTGCCTCTTAGCATTTTTTCGATACTGCACCATTTTTCGAGATGTGGCTTCTTTCTTAATATGGTTCAAAATATATATCTAAAATGTAAATTATAAATAAATTTTCATATTATTACCAGGTCTCTATAAACGTACTTAACCATATAGAAATATGTGGTGGATTTGACAAATATTCAAAATATCTCGATAAAAACTGGCTTTTCGAAAAAGTACCAAGTTTAACTAATGGTACCACAATAATAATTTAATTGGAACGTACACAAAAGTTTGGGGTTTTTAAGGGAACAAAACACCCATAAAATTTTTATGGGGTGCACAAATTTCACTATAGTTTTTTTTTAAGATGTTCCTGCCATAATATTGCCACATGTCCATTCTCAACAAAAAATTTCGATATATTAAAAAAATCGATTGTCATTTTCTAACTTCAAAGGGCTGTAACTTTTTTTATGTGCACATTTGTACTAAGGTAAGTTAGGTTCAATCGAACTATTTTTGGTCCCAGAATATGTGATTTAATTTATGACCTGTATTTTTGTTACACTCTGTATAATAATACATTATTATCCACTATTTCCATAGCAACGAGTGAAAAACTAAAATGTAAAATATACGATACCTACTAATCAGTGCAACATTTCCAAGTAGTTGCCTCAATATAGCTATAGAAAATAATTTTGGATCATTAGGTAAGTATTTTAAGTGATCATCCTTGTAATGATTTCTAATAATAATTTCTTCATAATGATCTTCTATACATGACTATAATAAATATACCTAAACATTAAATAAATATATTTGTATAATTTAGATTTAATGCATTTTTTATGTACATAGCTTTGCGGTTGGTTTCTAATTTCCATTAGTTGCTTATAGCTTTTAACGCATTCTCAAACAGTTTAAAATATTTGTCTTAGATGCTAAAACAAAGCCAAATCAAGAAAGGATATAATAAGAAATAGTAAAAAGTAAAGTAATCTAAAGAAATTGGATGCAAAGTGCTCAAAATAGAGCATAATGGACAAACATGAGGGAGGCATATGTCCAGCAGTGGACGCAAAGGGCTGGAGGATGATGATGATGATGATGATGAAAGCAATTTTAGTCTTCATCGTAATTTAAATACCTCTCTCATACAGAAGTAAAAAACTTCGATTTGTATACTGGTATAAAATAGTTTATTAAAAAACTTCTTAAAATGTCATCCAAATGACATCTTCCAATGTCATCTTCAGTGCCTAGAATGAAGTATTTCCGCGTTAGATTAAAGTAAAAGGTTAAAATTGTGACCGTAAATAAAGAAAAAACATGTGGAAAGTACTTACACTCTGCTGAGTAGATGGAACTAGCACACTATTAAAAGTGGTAACCTCAAAATATATGGTTTACATAGTATTATTTTATAAAATATAGCGACTCCACGTCGATGTTAATGGATTAAATTATGCTATGAATGCTCAAAGGGCAACATGGTTCCCTGCTCGAAAAAATGCTAAGTTATTGCCAGTTCAATGGACACAGACCAACTGAGTAGGAAGTAAAAATTCATTTTGACAAGAATGACATAAAAAGACAGGATAAAGTCAATTATTGGTTAAGACCTTAAAATGAGTGCAGTTTTGAATTAGATTTTAGTTAAACGGCAATGGTAGTTAATAAATGTCTGAAAATGCAATTTAAATTATTTAACTATTAGAATCTATTATCAAGTCTAAATAATCAACTCTCTATTACAAAAAGAACTTATGAATTGTTAGGTTGATGGGTGTATAATTCATGGCTAAATATGTGACGTCATCGATTGTAATATGATTAGGACGAAAGTTTAAGGTGATACAGTAGCGATCAACAGGTAGCCAAGACGCGTTCTAAGATTGCGGCTGTAATTTTGAATATTTTTTCGAAATATTTGGCACACGTATTTGTAATATAATAAAGAATGGCGGTACAGAGCCCAATTAAAAAAACATATTAATATGTGGAAATTACTCTGTAATTAAATACAATAATAAAAAAATGAGCCTGTACCGCCATTAAGAAGAATAAAAAAATACACTTTCTTCAAATAAACTTTTTTATCAGATGCCTAGATTTTGTGTCATTTTGGAACTACTAATGAAATAAAAAATTTTAGTAGTTCCAAAATGACACAAAATCTAGGCATCGGATAAAAAAGTTTATTTGAAGAAAGTGTATTTTTTTGTTCTTCTTAATGGCGGTACAGGCTCTTTTTTAATATTGTATTTAATTACAGAGTAATTTCCACATATTAATATATTTTTCAAATTGGGCTCTATACCGCCATTCTTTATTATATTACGAATACGTGTGCCAAATATCTCAAAAAAATATTCAAAATTACAGCCGCAATCTTGGAACGCGTTTTCGCTACCTGTTGATCGCTACTGTTTCCTCTTAATTTAGTTTAATCTTTCGTCTTTAAACTTTCGTTTTAAGTTTTTTAATTATGGTATACAGCCAGGTATACTGGGATTTTCCCATTGATTTTAAATACCTACTATACTATGTTTCTTGTTTTCTTATTAATTATGTTGCATATCTATATCTATTACTGTCCGGTAATAATAATTTCTTTAGCATCCCTTCGTCTTTTGGAAATCAATGTCCAAGTTTTTATTGGTAGTCTGTCATCCACCATTCTTCGAATCTGATAACACTACGAAAGCATTATTTTTTCTATTCGCGGTGTGCAAGTACTTGGAGGGGATACGAGAAACGATCGTGCGCGAATAGCGGAGAAATATTGCAGCTTTCTTAAATAATTCATATTCTCAATTGAAATTGTCAAATTGACGTATATTTCATACCTACTGTTATTGAAGAAGGAAAATTATATATTGCTCCACAATATTGATACGATATGCAATTATTCTATAAAGGTAAATTTAATTAATTTTATTTTGCTTGCAGTACTGCATTTTAATAACTAATTTTATTTACTACATACAATTGTTTACGTTTAAATAACATAACCTGAATCTTATTTTTTCTTCTTATTATTTTTTGGACTATGGCCTTGACAATTATCCAGCAACCAGGACCATATGATTGGCCAATATAATTAAAAGTGCGAATAAAGTTGCAGAGCGTAGAAACCAGGTGTCGCTTTTCCGAACTTGCACGGTCCCATATTTGTAAGTGAGTTGCATGATAAAATAACCCATCAGAGATACAACAACCCTCAGAGTTATTGTATCATGAGTGAGTTGTAGAAGATGATATAGACTCTATATTGAATACGTCTTTCAATATATCCGTTTTAGGTAGATTGCAGATTTTCAGTGAGCCATTTGGCACTGCAAATGTTTCCACAATGCGATCTGAAAAGTCTTTTGTATACATATAATTTACGTATATGTTTCAGCCAAAAGATATAAACTGGTAAGAAAGAGGGTTATCCATTTCTGAGATACATTTTTAATCTTATCAGGTTCTCAAAAGACCTGTTGCAGGTATTTATGACATTGTAGAACAATTATCCTGCAGTTATAGGCTCTACATGTGGCTCTGTTCACTTTGACCATTTTACAGAATGGTATCTGAGTAAACCGTGTCTAGTGAGAATACCTGTGATTACTATTAGTTTAATTTTCTGAGATTTAAAATTATTTTTAAGTAGCGAGGAGATGGTTATGATAACCTTTTTATTTGCTTTCTACTTGGAATATTTTGCAATCAGACTGCACTAAGCTTCTCTTTAATTCTTTTGCTATATAGCGGAATGATTCTGGTCCAATAAAAGTAGTATTAGCTACTTTGTTAGCAAGACTATCAACAATCTCGTTTATGCTCTAGCACCCATAAAAAAGTTACCATGATGAGCTTTGCAGAGAATATTTGCAGATTCAAGCTATTACCGAGTCATAAGTTGTAGTAGACATTAGAGCCTCAGTTAAGCTTCGCTGTTAGATGTAAATTTTAACCAGATTGATACATTTTCTCAGGTACCCTTGAGCAGAAAATTCAGTGTAAAATATCAGTGTAAAATATCAGTGTAAAATATGAGTATTTCAGAGAGCTTTAGACAGACTTGTGTTAGGTTCATTAAGGTCTATTTCGACTTCTTCGTCTGTTTTTTCTAGTTTTCTAATATAAATCTGAATTATCAGTAGTAATTGCACAAGAGCTCTAAAATTATTGAATTTTTCCCGAGTGGCACTTTGACAGTTTTAATTTCACGAGCCGAAGGCGAGTGAAATTATGTCCAAAGTGTCACGAGGGCAAAAATTCTATATTAATTTTAGAGATCGAGTGCAATTTGTTGCGATTATTTCATGGATAAAACTGTTCAAAACCAAAATTTTATTGTAATTTATTTATGTAAGTACAAATTAGTACAATTAAACACACAGTTGTTATAAATATTTGACGCTTAAAAGTCATCACTTTTATAATTTTTAAAACATTAATTGTCATTAATGTCACTGAATGTATTTTTTCATAGCAACGAAGGGCATCTAACGTAACATACTTGACGACGGGCAATTATCAAAAATTATCAATTTAATTTAGATTTCTGTAGCTTTCTATTGGTCAGAATCTCCTATGAATGAAATAATCGTTCAAATTATTTTCTATTTCTTCTATTTCAAATAAAATGTTATTTTATGATTCTACTTGTTATCCAGATTTCTTGGATGTCGGATCTTTTTACATTTATTTTTATATTTTTCTCAAACTGTGCTTCTTAGTCTGTATATTGATAATTAAGTTTGCTTTGCAGCTTGCATTAACATGAAACAAAGTCACTGTTTGTAATTTATTAATATCATCATCATCATTTGGCTCTACAATTCTATGTTATCTTGACCGCGTTTACTATGTCCCTCCATTGTTGTCGGTCCTGAGCAGCTATTTCCCATTGCTGTACTTCCATTTTGCGTAGATTACTGGCTACTGCGTCCTTCCATCTCTTTCTTGGACGACCAACTGAGCTTTTACCATCGAGCCTTTCCCAAAATGTGGCGTTCAGAAGTCTTTCGTCACTCGATCTTAGCACGTGGCCCGCCTATCTTATTCGGTTGGCTTTAATTTAGCGTATTATGTTTTCGTCTCCATATACTGTCTGGAGTCTGGAGTTCATCATTTTGTCTTCTTCTCCATTCTCCTGTTGTCTCTACTCTGCAAGGCCCATAGATAGTCTGCAGTATCTTTCTTTCAAGTACCAGTAATTTTGTCGTTTCCCGCTGGTTCAGAGTCCATGTCTCGCTTGCATACGTTATTGTGGAACGAATTATTGTCTTATATACTCTTTTTTGCTGGTAATTTATGTACTCTAGTCTTTAGGTACTCTAATTTATTAATATAGATTTATTTAGTGTAGTAATATATTTATATACATACATAGCCATTGTTTTTTGGCGTGGTGGGTCGTATAAAAAATATTAAAGTAGAAAAACAATAAAACCAGTAGGACAACACTGATTCGCTGTCATCATTACATGTGGTTGTCTTTTTAAAAACAAATCGCATGGTATGATTTTTCTGAAGGATTTTCCGAGTTAAAGTTGATTTCATGTAATTGAATTAACTATCTTCTAATTAAGTCGTCAGAGGAATGCAACTCATAAATATTGGCAGAATAATATATGTCTGAATTGCCGATATGAATAAGTCAGATTAAATTAAATTATTAGAAGAATTTTACTGAGCAACAATATTTTTGTTAAATTTAGTAATACTTTGTATTTTGATAACCACGTCCGAGGTGGAAGTCGAAACGTCATTAAAATCATTTTTCAAGTTAAATTGTGGCTTATTTCCCAATTAGAATAGTAAATTACATAAATTCCAGAAAGAAATAGCTTTAGAACAATATCAATAAAAATACAACAAAACACTTCTTGCAAAATTCTTTCTGAGGAACGTCGATATGTATGTGTATATGTCAACTTCATATCCTTGTAATTATCAATTCAAAGTCGCAGATCATTATATATTTTAAATGCTACATTTGAAATTAAAATTTCTAACTGGGCCGGATTCAATTCATAAACCTCATAATTTGTATACATCGAAGTGTACCTGTCAGCCAACTAAACCATGAAGCCAATGTATAATTATTTTAGACTTAGACTATATGCTTTATAAAAATATTTTGATATCTCATACCCCAGTCAATCTGAAAAGATATCATCGATTTCACGTAAAAATGATCTACAGGGTTTTACAGGTTCTTACAAGGTTCTAAACGGTAGATGAGGGACAACTGATGATAATTCCGTGAAGCCATAGCTAATTTTGCTTTGTTTTCTTTTAACAATTATAAAAAATAAAAAAATCCGTTTTTTGGCTATAAAACGTTTCTTTTGCATTTTAGAGAAACATGTTTCAAATTGATGTTGTAGTTCTTCAAATGTTTCTGTTGTAATTTCAAATTTGTTAGTATGTATGTACATATATTGCAATACATAAACAATTGACCAAGATAATTGCAAAAATCCCTCATTTTTGCAGCAATTTATTTATTAAAAAATAAATAAAAACTTGATTTCTATTGTTCATATAAAATTATTGTTTCTTTTGTAATATGTATGTTTTCATCCGCTTTTCATTGAGCCTACATGCAAGCGTGTGACATAGAAAATGTCAAAGTTATTTTGTTTATAAGCTAAAAAGTCAGGGCCTCGATTTTTGACATTTCGCTTCGTTATCGAATGTATTCGTTTTTTTAATTTTAATAAAATGTTAAAAAAATTCTTAAGACTAAAATATCTTAAAACTAAAGTCTCAGATAATCGATTGCGATCTGTTGAATATATCTAGAGTCACTGTTAGGGCAAGAACAGTTGTATATAAACAATTGCTCTCTGGGACAAACAAATTGAATAACTTATAAACTATTTGATCGATCTGGTTGAAATTTAGCACACTTAAATAACTCATTAATTGGTATAATTTAATAATTAAAATCTATGTTATTGCGAAAAAAATGAAGTTAATAATATCTATAATTTACTGCAAAAATGAGGGTTTTTTGCAATTATCTCGGTCATTTGTTTTGTATTGCAATACACATAGTAGCCAATTAAAGAACTTTTAAGATCTACAACATTTATTTGAAACATTTTTTTTTCTCTAAAATGTACAAGAAATGATTTATAGTCAAAAAACAGCTTTTTTTCATATTTTATAATTGTTTAAAAAAAATTAACACAAAAAAACAAAGCAAAATTAGCTGTACGTCTTCACGGAATTATTATCAGTTACCGTTTAGAACCTTCAAAACCCTATAGAATGTAGAACATTTCTTCATGTTTTTCCCTATTGACTGGGTTATCATAGGTGTGGAAATTTGAATGTTATTATCTGACAAAATAGTGCATATTATAGTTTAGACTTTCATAATCATGTCTACAAAACACGCTGTGTTGGAGCTAATATAGTTATTAATGTACCAAGGGTATTATAAGGATAATAATGCTTGAGGTCAATGGTGTATATACCGAGGGCCTATGGCCCGAGGTATATACGTTGACCGAAAGCTTTATTATCTGTAATACCCGTGGTGCCTTCAACGTTTAATGTCCGACTAAATTCTTCTTTATATGCAAAAAATTTGAATGACTTTTGAATTAATTAGTTTTTAAATAAAAAGTAGATACATTTAGCAGCAATAATAGTCGTAACGTAATTGTGGTAACCATAGTTTTACTTAGGTTTTTATTTGTCAACTTGACAGTATTTAACTAGTTATTTGATGAAACACTACCTGAGAGATACAGTCAAAGCTAAAACATAGCAGTTAAAAGGGTAGGCGCAAAATCTTTGTCCAATGCCATTTAAATGCATTCATTTTTTTTTCGAATCCTGAGAAAACTGATAAGTATTTTTGAAAATTTTAAACGAAGAATAAAAGATTACATTATTACCGAGGGCCAACAGCCCCTAAAAACTTCTATAATGTTACAGGGGTGAAAAAAAAAGAAAATTTAGTGTGATTTTTAATTTCAAATATTTCATTCAAAAGAACCCTTTTGTTTATTTTAAGTGACTTTCGGCGCCCTCGGTAATAATGTAATCTTTCATATTATGCGTTTAAATTTTTCAAAAGTATTTATTGGTTTTTTCAGGATTCAAAAAAAGTGAATGCATTTAAATAATATTGGACCAGCCTACTCCCTTAATGCAAAAATCTAAAAAGTAAAGGATGCTTATAAGTAGGTAATTATCATTCTTATAAGCCCATAATATATTTATTTATAAAACAAATGATGGAGGTTACTAGATTCATAAAATTAGGGATCAAAATAATAAAACTATTTGACTAATTAAAGCAAAATATGTGACTATAATAATTTTAGATAAGGACATGAACAAATTTTCTACTATTATAGAAACGAATGGATTGAAGAAAATGTCAGAAATGAATGGAAGGACAACAGAAAATAAATTGCATCTAAACTTATCAAATATGTAAAAATTCATCGTAAGCAAAAGAAAACTGGCTATAAAAACTGATACAAGAAATTTCGTTTAGTACAAGTTAGTTCTCATATGTTTGTTCATGGGACTTTATTTTTAAAGGAACGGTAATTATACTAAGAATTAGGAAAATGAATTTACATTTGGAGATACATAATTTGTTTTTAACAACAAGAAGAATAATGAATAAAATACAAAGTGTTATTTATATAAATGTAAATTAATAACTAATACATACATTTTTCAAGCGACAAATCCCAAAATTAAGTTAACTCCATGATCCACTGTGTCACTAACACTATTTCACTGTATTTTCCAAAAACTGTTGGTCGCTAGAACTGCTCCGGTTTCGAAAAACACATCGCGAATCGAAAAACAGACAGTCATCGGCCATGTATACCTTGAGGTAGGTGCACAACTTTTGTGATGTGAGAGCAGCAAAATGCAAGATGTATAAGTATTATGAAAGTAACAATAGCGAAGGTTGGCTCGTGGGACTTCGGTTGCTATCGACAAGTGTACTTGTGCTTTTTTAATTATTGTGGAGATAGTACCTATATTTTCTAACAAATTCACAAATTGCAAATTCTTTATTGTTTTCTTGACCCTGGGAATAATTTCAGTATCAAAATATTAAATGATGTAAAGAATATACCTATCGTAAAGCAAATGCGTATATACAGATACTCATACACACATAATAATGTAATTATGTTATTCCACAGAAAATATCCACTTTTCTGAATCTCTAACATCATTGATTTTGAAATTTGGGAGCATATTCTTCGGAGCATTTTTTTGTATCCCGAATAAAGTACGTGCCTCCTAGTGGCGGGATCTGGGCAATAATACATTGGCTTATAGGGCAGTCCTTACAGTAGGGATCCTGGCCTATACAGAAAAATGCAGGCGGGTGTAGGGTAATACTGCACTTTGGTTGCATTGGTAGTGTATTGGCTAAACGTGCAGGGCAGGGTATGGTGCTGATAGAAAAGGCATTCAGGCATCAAATATCCAAAAATCTTTTCAGGCCATAATGATGAAAAGAACTTCTCCAACGCAATAAAAACTTATACTGAAATGATGGCATCTCCTGAGGTAAAATATTCAGGAAGTAAAATGAGCCTCCGTTCGGATCTCCGGGTGAGGACTATCTCAGGGGGAACACCATTACAGGTTAGAAAAATCAGGATAGGGTCTTGGAATCTTGTTAGTCTTACAGGTAAGAGTCTGGAGTTAGTGGATGCGCTCAAACGAAAAAGAGTTCAAATTGCTTGTATTCAAGAAACTAAGTGGAAAGGGCAAATGGCGAAAGAACTAGGTGAAGGATACAAATTGTGATACAACGAGTGATAGAATTATGTCAGTGAAATTTGTAATTGATAAAGAGGTATTGAATGTTGTGTGTGTATGCTCCTCATACAGGTCTGGGTGAGAATGAAAGAAGAGCTTTCTATGACCAATTAGGAGATGTACTGAGTGATATTCCAGCAGAGGAGAAAGTTATAATAGGAGGGGATTTCAATGCACATGTGGGCCAAGCCAAGACAGGATATGAAACAATACATGGGGGATTAGGCTTTGGAACTATAAATGAAGCTGGAGATGACAGGCTTGAATTAGCAACAGCATTGGATATGGCGATTATTAACACATTCTTTAAAAAGAGAGAAACTCAACTTATTACCTACAAAAGTGGACAACATCAATCCCAAATAAACTACTTCATGATAAGGAAAGAAGACATACGTGAATGCAAGGACTGCAAGGTAGTAGTTAGTGAGACAGTAAGCCAACAACATAATCTGCTTGTTCTGGACATCGAAGTAAAAAGCGAAACTAAACAAAAATATCGGAGAGGACCACAAAAAATCAAGTGGTGGATGCTAAAAGATAAGAAAGAAGGTATATTCAGGGAAAGAATAGTAGAAAAAAATGTTGGAACATGAAAGGAAGCCTTAACACAATTTGGAGAAAACTGGCCAATTATATTAGAGAGACGGCTATTGAAATACTTGGGAAAACGTCAGGAAAGAAGTTTGAGGATAAAGAGACTTGGTGGTGGTCAAATGAAGTACAAGGAAAAATAAAAGAGAAGGGAAAATTATATAAAGAGTGGCAAGAAACCAGATCGGACATAGATCTTCAAAACTATATGGTCGCCAAAAAGGAAGCGAAAGTAGCTGTAGCAAAAGCTAAAGCAGAAGCGTATTCAAACCTATACGATCAACTTGATACCAGGGAAGGCGAAGCAGAGATATATAAAATAGCCAAACAGAGAGCAAATAAAGCAAGAGATTTTAATCAGATTAGATGTATCCGAGATGAAAATAATAAAATACTAATTCACGAAAAGGATGTCAAAAAGATGTGGAGAAAGTATTTTGACAGTTTATTAAATGAAGAATTTGACAGACAGCCTGTGGAGTTAACGGAGGCAGTAACAGCAATGGTTACCAGAATAATCAAACGAGGAAGTGTCTCAAGCGCTTCAAAAAATAAAGAAAGGAAAAGCAGTCGGACCAGATGATATTCCTGGGGAAGTATGGAGAGCATTGGGAGAGACAGGAATAAGTTGGCTAGCAGGACTACTTAATAGAATTATGGAAGTTGGACAAATGCCAGATGAATGGAGAAGCAGTGTATTAGTACCTGTCTACAAAAACAAGGGAGACATACAACAATGTACAAACTACAGGGCTATAAAACTACTTAGCCACACCATGAAAATATGGGAGAGAGTAATTGATAAACGGATACGTGAAGAAACCGAAATATCCGATAATCAATTTGGCTTCATGCAAGGCAGATCAACAACAGATGCAATTTTCATTGTAAGGCAACTGACGGAAAAATACAGGAATAAAGAGACCAACGCTCATATGGTATTCATTGATCTTGAGAAATCATATGATAGAGTTCCTCGAGAGATGCTGTGGTGGGCACTCATTAAGAAAGGAGTCCCTGGCGAATATGTAAAGATTGTGAGAGATATGTATGAGGGAGTAACGACTAGTGTTAGGACAGGTGTGGGAGAGACTGATAAATTTCAGGTGAAAGTAGGATTGCACCAAGGCTCGGTGCTTAGTCCTTATTTATTCTCATTAGTTTTGGACCAGATAACAGCGAAACTACAGGGTAGCATTCCTTGGTGCCTAATGTATGCTGATGATGTAGTGTTAATAGTAAATAGTGAAAGAGACCTAGAACAAAAACTGGAACAGTGGAGACAAGCTCTGGAGGAAAAAGGTTTAAAACTTAATAGGACAAAAAGAGAGTATTTGGAATGTTCATTTAAAGATGGAGTTACTACAAATAAAATGGTATCTTTGGATGGTGAAATTATTGTGAAAAGAAATAGTTTTAAGTACCTAGAATCGGTATTACAGAGTAATGGAGAAATAGATGGAGATGCATGCAGTAGAATTAGGGCTGGATGGATGAAGTGGAAAGAAGCGAGTGGTGTGTTGTGTGACAGAAAAATTCCAATGAAGCTGAAGGGAAAATTCTATAAAACAGCCATAAGACCGGCTATGATGTACGGAACTGAATGTTGGGCAGTGAAAAAGAAAGAGGAACAACGAATGCATGTGGCGGAAATGAGAATGCTTATATGGATGAGTGGAGTGACAAAGACGGATAAAATTAGAAATGAGCATATTAGAGGAATTCTAGGTGTGGCACCAATTAATGCCAAAATGAGAGAGCATAGGTTAAGATGGTTTGGTCATGTTCAGCGTCGAGACGTTAATCACCCAATACGAAGAATAGCTGAAGTGCAGATTCCTGGAAGAAGTAGGAGAGGAAGACCAAAGAAGACCTGGGGGAGACGATAAGGCAGGACATGTTGGTAAAGGGGATTAACATTTTTATGACCCAAGATAGAATTGTGTGGAGAAATGCAATTAGGGAAGCCGACCCCGCATAGGGATAAGGCAAAGAGAATGATGATGATGATTCTTAAGAGCATATTTTTTTGTTCTTTAGTACTTAAATCTGAAAGGGAATATAATGCCGTCGCCCGGAACAAGGATAATCATGTCTTTTTTACGAAACTTCAAAAATTAACTGAGCGAAATAATAGTAATTTTGGAGTATAAACATATTGCGACAAAAATAACTGTAGAACATGTTCGAAAGTGCCTACGGACCTTTTCAAAAACAAAAATGAAGCACTTTTTCTATACTTTTAAAAAAACAATTTTGTTTTTCTCTTCGTTTTCATCCAAATTCAACAGGGTGAGTTTTAAGAATGGAACGCATCAACTTGTAAGAGTCTCGTTATAGGGTCGATATTTTGGTGGTATTTACATTGTTATCAGATCTTCCATTTTTCTGGAAATCTAATCATCTTTCTTATTTCAAATAGATTACCCAGTATATTTTGTTCTTTTTAAGTCAAAAAAAAAATTTAAAAATGCATTATAGGTATGTCAATATTTGGGTATACCCTATTCCACGAACATATGCCTGTTTTGGGTTACTTCGACAACGAATATTTTACTGTGCAAAATAAGAAGAACGAAAGTAAATTGCAAATTACATTGTTGTTTATTGGAATAATTATTAGTGCCATTTACTTTCGTACTTCTTATGTTGCACAGTAAAATATTCGTTGTCGAATTAATCCAAAACAGGCGTATGTTCGTGGAATGGCCCATAGTAGAAAAATTAGGAATTTTAGAAAACTGGTAAAGGCGATTATAGCAGATTTACTTCAAAAATCATCTTTGGGATTTGGTAATGAGTTATTTGTCTGTATTCGAGATAAATCGCGTTAAAAAAATGAAGAAAATTGTTTTTCTGATTTTTATATAAATCAAATATTAACTCACAGCCAAAATTATTAGTAGTAATTGCACGAGAGCTCTAAAATTATCGATTTGTTGCCCGAGTGACACTTTGACAGTTTTAATTTCACGACCCGAAGGGGAGTGAAATTATGTGAAAGTGTCAAGAGGACAACAAGTCGATAATAATTTTAGAGATCGAGTGTAATTCGCTGAGATTATTTCATGAATAAAACTGTCTTTTTAAATCATTTTAACTAATATTTTATTGATATCTTCACCTGAATATTTACTAAACCTGTTTCTTAGTGTTCTCTGTGACAAGTTGTAAAACATTAATAATTATTGTCATTATTGTCACTGAATGTTCATTTTGGCGTAGTAACAAAGGGCATCTGACGTAATACTTGACGACGGGATATTATCAAAAATTATCAGTAGTAATTGCACAAGAGCTCTAAAATTATTGAATTTTTCCCGAGTGACACTTTGACAGTTTTAATTTCACGAGCCAAAGGCGAGTGAAATTATGTCAAAGTGTCACGAGGGCAAAAATTCTATATTAATTTTAGAGTTCGAGTGCAATTTGTTGCGATTATTTTATGAATAAAACTGTTCAAAACCAAAATGGTATTGTAATTTATTTATGTAGGTATGTACAATTAAACACAAAGTTTTTATAAATATTTGACGATTGAAAGTCATCACTTTTATAATTTTTAAAACATTAATTGTCATTAATGTCACTGAATGTATTTTTTCGTAGCAACGAAGGGCATCTGACGTAATATACTTAACGACGGGCAATTATCAAAAATTATCGATTTAATTCAGATTTCTGTAGCTTTCTATTGGTCAGAATCTCCTATGAATGAAATAATCGCAGTAATTTTAATTTCTGTAGCTTTCTATTGGTCAGAATCTCCTATGAATTAAATAATCAAAAAACTCAATGAACGAAACAATAAAAAAAATGAAAAATTAGTTTTAATTTGTTATAAACAAATTAATTTATTATAACCATACTAAAGCATTTTTGAAATTTAGTAATGCGTTATTTAGTTGTTTCTATTCCAGTTACATCGGATTAAAAAAATTAAGAAAATTACTCTATTGGAAGCCGAGAAAATACATACAGAGAAAAAGATCCGAAAGAACAAGGTATCTAATGGTTCAAAGATTACCATCCTATTGTTTATAACTTCCTCGCAAATGCGGGAGTCTTTTCAACGTCGTTTTTGTATGTACAATAAATTGTTTATAACTTTCAAACATTCCCAAGGCTGCCCAAATAATCCGATTTCAATTCTATAAAGAACGTGTGGAGTGCTACATATATTCTAAAAAATTGGCCTTCTATATGGTCTAGATTTTTTTGCAAAATTTTATAGAATTTCAATTATTTTTTATTAGACTGCAAAATTATTATGCGAAATCTATTAAATCGAGCAGGAAATTTGTAGTCCATTGAAATGTTACATTTTTTAGGCCTTACCTTGCATTTGTTAGAGGAGTAAATTTTATTTTTTAATGTGTAGGGTGGATCAGTAGAAGCTTAAGTTCAAGTTTTTGGGGTCGCCACCCTTGTTCCCCGGCCGCCATCTTGGAAAAGGGGTGCAAAGGGGTTTCGCGCTGTATCTCGTAAACTATCAACCTTACAGAAAATTTAATTACACATAATATGTAGCAAATTAAATTTTCTACAATTTTGTTTCTACAACTCAAGAATATCCGTCGCAAAAACCTAAATTTTTTTAATTATTTTTGGTATTTTATTTATTTTGAAAGTTATTTTGAAAAAAACGCCTTTTTCTCAAAATTTAATTTTTTTTTATACTGAAACCAATTTTTTTAATAAGCACTTTAAGCCATTGAAACTTACATATCAGTTAAACAATATATAAATAAAGTAACTTGTGAAGCGGTAGGGGATGAATTTCAAGATTTTTTTACCAAAAAAAGGGCCAAGTTTATTTTTAGAACTCGCTTAGTTTTGATGCTAGGAACTTTATAAAAATAATAAAAATAAAGCTTATTTTAAACACTTTGAAAAAGTTTTAATGAGTTTTCCCCGAAAATTGCTTCATTTTTTGGTTATTTCACGTTGAAAAATTCGATTTGTAATTTGACGAATAAGAACCCACTTTTCATTTGCTACAAGTCTGCTTCTACTGGGTAGACAGACTTCAAATAGAGACCATTTTTTTTCACTATTTTATAAGCTATATATTTTTGCTAGCAATGTTTTTTAGATAAAATACTTACTTTTTGAATTGCGCAAACCGTCTAAAAACTTGATTTTTTCGTTGAAAAATGTACATATTCATTCGCAAATACCTCGAAAAGTATTGACTTAGTGAAAAATCGCTACAGAACAAAAATTGCTTAGAATTAATCAGTTTATCCAATTTCGGACTTATTTTGAACGTATGTTTTTCACACCCGAGAAGGGGCGATACCCACCTCCAGGGCAAAAGCACACATCGGCAGAATATCACTCTTTACTTGGTCATATTAGCTATGCGTAGGGCTACCATACGTCCGGATTTCGTCCGGACGGACAGTCCGGATTTGAAAGACATGTCCGGATTGGCGTCCGGATATGAGAAATGTCCGGATTTTTTGTTTACTAAAAAAATATTTAAAAAAATATATTTAGCAAATTACTCGAAGATCTCAAAGATGCAAATTTTATTACGGTTACAATAATTGATAGTTCAAACAGAAACGAAATCAAACGACTCCGGTATACCCTATTCCACGAATATACGACTGTGTTGGATTATTTCGACAACGAATATTTTATTGTGCAAAATATGAAGAACGAAAATAAATTGCAAATTACATTGCTGTTTATTGGAATAATTATTAGATCCATTCACTTTCGTACTTCTTATGTTGCACACTGAAATATTCGTTGTCCCGATAATCCAAAACAGTCGTATGTTGGTGGAATGAACCATATCTGTTCGTTATTTTAAGCAAAATGAAGGTGTCAACTTGAAACTTTTATTTATTGATGAACTTCCGGGTAAAACATCTGATCTTTTAGGTGAACATGTTTCAAAATGTATTAAAAAGTACTCTATTGATTCAAAAGTAGTTTGCCTTTGTGCTGATGATACCAATACTAATTTTGGGGGTGTCAAAAGGCAAGGGCAAGGATATGTTTTTTTCCTTGGACTATCCCTGTCGGGATTTGACCTTAATAAATTATGGTAACCCTAGCTATGCATATGTCAAAAACCGTGAGTAAATGGACTAATAATGGAAGAATGCATTATTGTTCTATATTTTTATTATCGCGTGTAATCATTTTAACCATATTTCAACCTTAACCGTTCCTTTTACTTCATAATTCACCGTTCTAATATAATAATAAACTATCTACAAGTTTTTCATGGTTATCAATTAGCGTACATATGAGTTTATAAAATGAAGTCATTAAACAGATTACACCACCCACTTTTTTTATTATATAAATTACTCACCGTTATAAAAAATTAATAATACACAGATATCAATTGCTTTATCATAAATCTCTAAAATCGTATAAATATATTCACTCTACCGAAAATATTAAAATTATAATAATTAATGATATCTCCGTCTGGTATGCCAACGCCCAAAACGTTTACGGAAGTTTTTCTGGCTAAGTGTACCACTATCGGTAATATTCTTACATAATGTAGTTTAATAAAATAAACTGCAATTTTATCTAAAAACTAGGTATATTTGACGTTGTGATTTCCACTTCGGAAATCGTTATCAACATATTAAGCATTAATCAATTAAACAAATTTTGTTTTTGTGGCTTGGTAAAACATTCATCTAATAATTTAATTTTATCTAACTCATTCATATTGACAATCCAGACATGTTAAAATATACATTTGAAAGTAGATGACTTTAAAATTATATTGCCAATATTTATAAGTTGAATTCCTGGGACGACTTTATTGGAAGATAGTTCGTTCGATTACATGAAATCCACTTTAAGTTAAGATTACTTGTCAGAAAGAAAATTCATGCCAGCATGGTATGTATTTAGGTCAAACCGGCAAACAGGTGTATGTTCTCAAAAAAATTGATAGTGTGTAAAAAAAAATTTATTAATCAACTAAGTACTTTCAACACATTACGTGCCATCATCAGAGCTTCGTCCTATTATAAATAGAAAGTTTAGGAGGTTTGTTTGACGTTGTGATTTCCACTTCGGAAACCGTTATCAACATACAAAGCATTAATTAATTAAACAATTTTGTTTTTGTGGCTTGATAAACAATTCTTCTAATAATTTAATTTTATCTGACTCATTCATGTTGACCATCCAGACATGTTAAATTATACATTTTAAAGTAGAATACTTTAAAATGACATTGCCAATATTTATGAGTTGCGTTCCTGGGACGACTTTATTGAAAGATAGTTCACTCGATTACATGAAATCCACTTTAAGTCAGAAAAAATTCATCCCAGCATGGTATGTATTTGGTCTTACATTATTTAGTTTACTCTCAAAATTAACCCTTCGTTTTATACCGACAACGAAAGAAGTTCAATCTTGAATGCTGACCTGGTAAGATAGACCAAGAGGCAGCGCTGAAAAATCTATTTGAATTTACTAAATCTAGATTTTTCACAGTTGATTACTGTGAGTGTGTAGAGAAACATACTGCGGTCGGTCAAGCGAAACGTAGAACAGTGGTTACTGAGAGGGTATCAAAGTTGCTTTCCTACGAAGGTAATTATTTCCATTTACTAAGGCTGAAAATCAGTACACACATTGTAAATTAAATATAAATAAAAGTTATTATAGTCGGTCAGCTGTATGACGGGACAGGGCCGGTCGGTCGGCCCCAATAGTCGATTGAGGAAATGAAGCACTTTGGCTCGCAATTTTTTCGTCCAGCATGGATTTACTTGAAATTTTCACAGAAGGTAGGGAAAAGTCCAATGATAATTTTCTATATCATTGGGTTGCCACCCCATTTCGGGGGTGGGAATTTTTTATTACATTTTAACCATGTAATTCGATGAAAAAGTGATTCTAAGAAAAAAATGTTTTTTACATTTTCGTAAAACTAATATTTTCGAGTTATTCGCGCTTGAAAATAACAGTTTTTCGACGAAAAAATCGACTTTTTTAGAGGGTTTTTTGAGAATACCTCGAAAATATGCATTTAATCAAAAAAAACTGTGGATATCGAAATTGTATCTTTTAGTAACACAAACCAAATTCTTTTTATATAATATCTTTAAGACCAATACAAACCGAGATACGGCATGTTAAAAGTTAGCTTTTTTCGTCAAATGTATAATTTGAAATATTCAAAGCCAAATAATGGGAAAAATTTGCATTTTTCGAGGAAAACTTAAATAATATTTTTTCAAGTATACAATTAGACCTTTCAAAAAAAATAATAAAAAGTTTCTAGCGTGAAAATTAAGCGACTTACAAAAAAATGTCGGTACCTGCTTTTCTCTACGAAAAAATCAGTGAAAACAACCCCCTAACTACCTTCCTAATTCAAAATTGGTCTTCACCTTTCTGTAGTTCCTTTTAAATTTAAATTATCAATACACTTAAGAAGTTTGACCTATTTAAAATGCCTAATTTTGGAAACATTTGAGTTATTTTTTGCAGTTTGGTATTTTTTACCTTTTACTTCAAAATATCTCCGAAAATACTGAAGATATGAAAAAAATTATAAACTACTAAATTGTAGCTTCTTTAATGACTAAAATTGCCCTGTGCATAGATTTTCATTACAGTGAATAGTTAGTCAGATATAGCTGTTTAAAACCTCTATTTACCAGCAAACACCCCCTTATTCGAGCCCTTTAAACCCGCCCCAATTAAAAACTAAGGTATCTTATGGAATTTAATTGACACAGTCTTATTTATAGCTCTTTAAAAAATCCTACAAAATCATTTTTGAGGGGTCCCAATACTGAGAAGGTATCAAAGTTGCTTTCCTACGAAGGTAATTAAATCCATTTACTAAGGATGAAAATCAGTACACAGTGAGATATAATATTTTTCAAAAATTAGGCATTTTAAATAGGTCAAACTCCTTGAGTGTATTGATAATATAAATATAAAAGGAACTACAAAAAGGTGAAGACCAATTTTGAATTAGTAAGGTAGTTAGGGCGTTGTTTTTACTAATTTTTTTGTAGAGGAAAGCAGGTACCGACATTTTTTTGATTATAAGTCGCTTAATTTTCATCCTAGAAACTTTTTATTATTTTTTTAAAGGTCTAATTGTATACTTGAAAAAAGATTATTTAGGTTTTCCTCGAAAAATTCCAATTTTTCGTTTTTTTTTTTTTGAATATTTCAAATTATGTATTTGACGAAAAAAGCTAGCCTTTAACATGCCGTATCTCGGTTTGTATTGGTCTTAAAGATATTATTGGAAAATAATTTGGTTTTTGTTACTAAAAGATACGATTTTGATATCCACAACTTTTTTGATTAAATGCATATATTTCGAGGAATTCTCAAAAAACCCTCTAAAAAGTCGATTTTTTCGTCGAAAAACTGTTATTTTCAAGCGCGAATAACTTGAAAAATATTATAGGTCTGGATCCCGCGTATGAAAAAAAAGTTGATTAATAGCTAGCTGAAAATTTGTTAGTAGCTTAAGGGTGTCTAGTCGGACAAACTTTGATATATGGGACACTGGAACAGGGGAAGTTTTAATTGTGGAACAGGTTAAAAATTTGGAACGGTCAGACCACGAAAACGGCACATGTGTTTTGTCCGACAGAACAGACTTAAACTCTTCGAACAGAGATTAAACTCACATGCAAAAATCAGACTGCTATTTATCACCAAACGGGCGTTTTAATGAGTGGAACATGTGGAATATGTCAAGTGACAGGATTTATGACAGGTGATAAATAGCAGTCTGATTTTTGCATGAGAGTTTAATCTCTGTTCGGAGAGTTTAAGTCTGTTCTGTCGGACAAAATAAATGTGCCGTTTTCGTGGTGTGACCGTTCCAAATTTTTAACCTGTTCCACAATTAAAACTGCCCCTGTTCCAGTGTTCCCATATATCAAAGTTTATCCGACTAGACACCCTTAAGCTATTAACAAATTTTCAGCTTGCTATTAATCAACTTTTTTTTCATACGCGGGATCCAGACCTATTAGTTTAACGAAGAAAATATAAAAAATATTTTTTTCCTAGAATCACTTTTTCCATCGAATTACATGGTTAAAATGTAATAGAAAATTCTCACTCTCGAGATGGGGTGGCAACCACCCCCAAGGTTTTAGCGTATGATAGCGGCATGATATAAAAATAATCCTTGGACTATTCCCTACCTTCTGTGAAAATTTCAAGTAAATCCATGCTGGACGAAAAAATTGCGTGCCAAAATGCTTCATTTCCTCAATCGACTATTGGGGCCGACCGACTGGCTCTGTCCCGTCATACAGCTGACCGACTGTAATAATTTTTATTTATATTTAATTTAGAATGTGTGTACTGATTTTCAGCCTTAATAAATGGAAATAATTACCTTCGTAGGAAAGCAACTTTGATACCCTCTCAGCAACCCCTGTTCTACGTTTTGCTTGACCGACCGCAGTATGTTTCTCTACACACTCACAGTAAGCAACTGTGAGAAATCTAGCTTTAGTAAATTCAAATAGATTTTTCAGCGCTGCCTCTCCGTCTAAGAGGTCCTACGTCGGGACTTTGGCGAAGATATTTGGACCTATTAAGAAAAACAAAGTATAAAGATCTAAGTATAACGATGAACTCTACCAACTGTTTAAAAAGGCACCTATCTCAGCCTTCATTAAACTTTAGAGAATTTAATTGGTGATATAATGAGACTGAAGGAAGACAGTTTCGCAAGAAGAATCCTAGATAGTGAAATACAGGGCTCAAGATAAAAATAAGTCCACGAAATATGTAGGAGGATGAAGTGTCAGCGGATGCGCAGAATTTGATAGACGTGAGAACTTGGAGAAAGGCGGCGAGAGACATTTAATTTTGGAGGCATAGTTTGAAGAAGACCACGGCTCGATTTGGACCGTAGGAAGTCTAGTCAGCACAACGACGAGTTTTAGAAAATTGGAAAATATAGTTCAAGTTGTATTGACTTTAGTTAACGTTTGCTAAGATCTGGTTGATTATCTTCAACGTTTGTATATTTATGCTAGAGATGGTGACGTTTCGGAAACTCTGAATACGTCGATATATACAGAGTGAGTCTGTAATTTGGAATAAATTCAATATCTCAAATACTACTCGTTTTTTTGAAAAATTCTCAGACCCGTCGATTAGTGTTTCAAATTGTCCTTTTTGACATACAATAATAATGTATACAGGGTGTCGCAATTTAGAGATATGACGTCATCGTTGATGTTCTTAAATGGCAACACTGTCATTTTTAAAGCTAATTTAATAGGGTGTGTAAAGTTATACATAACTGCAAAATATCAAATTTTTAATCTCTACCTTTTACAAGATAATCAACAATAAATTCAATAATTTAAATACTAATTGTTTTTTTGAAAAATGCTCAGACCTGTCGATTAGTATTTTAAATTGTCATTTTTGGCATACAATAATAATGTATACGGGGGTCCCAATTTAGAGATATGACGTCATCGTTGATTTTCTTAAATGGCAACACTGTCATTTTGATAGCTATTTTGATAGGGTGTGTAAAGTTATACATAATTGCAATATTTCAAGTTTTTATTGCCTACCATTTACAAAATAATAAAAAATTACAAAGTTATGAAAAACAAGTAATCAAATAATAATTGAATTTAATTATTTCAATTAAGCAAATGTTGCCCTCAATTACTGTCAAATAGTCAATGGGCAACATTATGAGCATTTGCTTAATTGAAATAATTAAATTCAATTATTATTTGATTACCTACTTGTTTTTCATAACTTTGTTATTTTTTATTATCTTGTAAATGGCAAGGAATAAAAATTTGAAATTTTGTAGTTATGTATAACTTTACACACCCTATCAAAATAGCTATCAAAATGGCAGTGCTGCTATTTAAGAAAATCAACGATGACGTCATGTCTCTAAATTGGGACACCCTGTATACATTATTATTGTATGTCAAAAATGACAATTTGAAATACTAATCGATGGGTCTGAGCATTTTTCAAAAAAACAATTAATATTTAAATTATTGAATTTATTCCAAATTACAGACATAACTTTGTCATTTTTTATTATCTTGTAAATAACAGTATTGTCAACGGGAAACTAGAGTGTGCTAATGGGAAAAAAATGGAGTCAACTAAGACGGGTGAAACCTTCCACTGCGGAAAGAAATAACTATAACTATACCTGGTTAGGCAGACATACAAAGTTGACGTATGATTATTTAATAAAACAGTTTGAAAAACTGTGATGCTGACTAATTACAGAGAAGTTCTCCAAAGTTTAATGAACAATATGAACAATAATGAACAGTCCCTAGGGATTATATGGCTAACGCCATGGCCTTTAAAATCCTATTTTTGGATGAGGTGGATTACTAATCTGTCATTTTATAGCTTGCTGTGTGTCTTTGATGTTCTCGTGACTCTTTTCCATTTCTTCCTGTCCTTGCACTGAACTTTCCAGTCTTTCACATTCATTGCTCTTATGTCTTCTTCTACATCATCCAGCCATCTTCTTCTGGGTCTTCCTCTGTACCTGAGCCAGTTAGTTATCCTTCTCAACATATCTGATTGTGGGCGTCTCTGTATATGTCCTATCCATTCTAAGCGAAGCGATTTTATGTATCTGACTATATTTTCTCTCTTTAATTCTTCTTCAATTTCGGCATTTGTTTTCATTGGTATTTCTCCTTCTATTGTTACATTGTGGCCCAGTATAGTTCTCATTATTTTTCTTTCAAATTTCAGAAGATTATTTTCTTCTTTCTTATTAATCGTTTTTATTTCCATCCCATATGTAACAACCGGTCTAATTAAGGTCTTATATAGATTCATCTTGGTTCTCTTACTTAGGGTCTTGCTTCTCAGCAGATTTCTGTTCATTCCATATGTTTTTTTGCCTTTCAGAATTCTTTCCTCTCTTCTCTCTTTTCCGGTTTTCCCTATTGTTGCTCCCAAGTAGCTAAAGGTGGATACAGTTTCAAATTTATGGTTCTGTGTTATTAGATGTTTCTGATTTGTTGTGTAGTCCTTCCCTATCGTCATATTGTTTTGTGCTGATTTATCTGTAGCCCGATTCTCTTCGCTTCTTTATCTAATTTTTCAACGGCTTTTATAAGTGTCATCTTCGTCTTCGCTATGATGACTAGATCATCTGCATATGCTACTATTTGAAGTTGATTTGTAATAATGTTTTTGTTTGAAAAGTTTGTTCTCCTTATTATCACTTCCAACATCAGGTTAAATAGTGTCGGTGAGATAGAGTCGCCTTATTTTACGCCTTTGTTTATATTGATTTCGTTAGAAGTTGTTCCGTTGAAGCTGATCTTTGCTGTAGTATTCTTTAGGCTCACTGTTAACACTTGTCTTAATTTTTCTGAGATTCCAAGATTCTCTAGTTCCTTCATCATTTTCGTTCGATTAATTGTGTCAATAGCGCTTTTGAAATCTATGAATATTAGGTGTATTTCTCTGTTGGTTTCTCTCGATTTTTGAATTATTTGCTCCACTGTATGTATAGAGTTAATTGTCGATCTTCCCGGTCTGAACCCGTTTTGGTATTCTCCTAATATTCGTTCAGCGCATAATTTCAGTCTCATGTTTATGTTTGCTACAATTTTATATGCGGTGTTCAATAAAGTTATAGCTCTGTAATTCTCGCACTCCTCCCGATCTCCTTTTTTATATATAGGTACTATTATACCTCTGTTCCAATCGGCTGGTATTCTGTTTTGTGCCCATATTTTTTGTATTAGCTCATTTATTTCTTTATGTAATTCTGTTCCTCCGTACTTTAATAATTCCACTGCAATTTCATCTTCTCCTGCTGCTTTTTTTTGTTTCGGAGGTTTTTAATTTTTTTTAACACTTCTTCTTCTGTGGGAATTTCTACTTCGTCATTATCTTGTATTATTGGTCTTACTTCTTCATCGCGGTGTACTTCCTCCGTAGTGAATAGACTTTTTTTCATAATATTCTTCCCATATTCTGTTGATCTGTTTGTCTTCACACACGGTTTCTCCTTTTTGGTTTTTTAGTCCTCTTGTTTTAATGCTGAGGGTATTTTTTGTGGCTGTGACTTTTGTGTAAAATTGTTTTACTTTATGATTTTATCTGTCTTTTTCAATATCCTCCAGCTTTTCGTTTAACCAGTCATTTTTCTTCTTTTTATTTGTTGCGTTGGCTTTCTTTCTCGCTATTTTGTATTCTTCCCTACTTTGTTCTGACGGGTTGACGATAGATTAATGCTGGTTAATTGTAGAGAAGACCTAATGAACAAAAAAACCTGTGATCAGTATGGATCAAAACTAAACGTTAAGAACACTAAATATATGATAGTTCTTCTTCTTTTTATCTAGACATGACTCTGTCTGTTTTTTCAGTGTAACTCAAGTAAGTTGTCGTTCCATCGTTTTCGTTTGATTCCACTCTACTTTTCACTTAATGATTCCAACCAACCATCTCTCGCCATCCTTTCTAATCTATTTCTTGTCATTCGGCTTATGTGGTCTTTCCATTCTACTCTTCTGTTTCTTACCCATTTATTAATGTTCTCAACCTTGCTTCTCCGTCGTATATCTGTACTTCTGGTTCTGTCCCATAGTGTCTTACCATCGATTTTCGAAGGGTTTTTATCTCTACTGTTTGAAGCATTCTTTTAGTTATCTCTGTATCAGGTTGTGTTTCTGCTGCGTATGTCATTATCGGTCTGATGATTGTTTTGTAAATTCTGTCTTTTATTTCTTGTGCGATATCTTTATTTCTCCAGATTATTTGATTCAGGCATCCTGCGGCTCTGTTTGCTTTATTCACTTAATCTTCCACTTCTGTTTTGAGTTTTTCCTACCTAGGTATTTAAACTCCATTACTTGTTCGATTTACATGTTATTGGATTTTCTGTTAAAACCATGCATTTTGTCTCTTTGAGGAAATTAACATGTTTAATTTTCTAGCGGTTATATTAAATTGGTGCATTGTAAATCATCTTCACCTTGAGAGATTAGTATTGCAATTGCGTCATCTGCATAGCAGATTATTTAAGCTGTTTTTCTCCCGTTTGGTATCCTTTTGTAGTTTTTACTTTTCTTATTATTTCATCCATGAATAGATTGAACTATAGGTAATATTGATAGTGAGAAGTTAGTTCATCTTCTAATTTTACTTTTATTGTGGAATTAGATATTGTTTTTGCATGATTGAAAATATCTACCAGAACAACACAATACAAAATATGATAGCAAACAAATCCTTGTATCTTAACAGTAATATCATGAGAGCTGGGATCCAACCGTAGAAATTTAAAGGTGAATGGAACAAGCCCGAGTTCTACTCTACGGAGTGGGAGCATTTGCTCTAAGCGAGGCAATGCTTAAACGCTTGGAAACCTTTGAGATGTGGGTTAAGGATAAACTGTGTTGACAGAGTTAGAAATGAACAGATCTTTAGGCGACTGAACCAAATATCACAAATGGTCAATATAATAAAGAAACGCAGCTGGAATACTTCGGTCACATTATCAGACACCCTGAAAAATATCTTATGCATCTGATTTTTCAGGGAAAGATCTAAAGTATACGGGATCCTGGTAGAAGATCATCTTGGCTAAAAATGGATCTACGGCAATGGTTCGGATAATCTTTTATTTAACATGCTCTACAGGCCTTGGAGGCCTAGGGCTTTACAACTTAACAATAACAATTTTACATAATACAAATGACAATATATACTAATGTCTTATATTTATTATATAATTTGATTTAATGTCTATGTAAAAATTGCTGCACTATGTTTCTCCACTGTATCCTGTTTTTCGCTTTCTCTTTCCAGTCTGTAATTTCCATCGATCCTATATCTTCTTGAAACTTTTCGTGGCATCTTTTTCTTGGTCTACCTCGTCTCCTTGTCCCAACTGGTTTTCTTAATAGTATCTTCTTTTACATTCTTGACCTATCCATCCTCTCGACATGACCTGCCCACCTGATTCTTTGTGCCTTTGTGTATCTTGTTATAGTTGGTTCCTTGTAAAGCATCCTTAATTCTTGATTAGTTCTTCTTTGCCAACCATCTTCCGTATTTTTCCCCCGAAAATAGTTCTCAGTACCTTGCGTTCCCATCTCTCTATCAGTTCTTCTTCTGTTTTGTTTAGTACCCATGTTTCACATCCGTAGGTGACTGTTGCTCTTATTACAGTTTGGTATATTCTAATTTTCGTCTTTCTTGATACGTAATTTGACTTTAATAATTTTTTTAAACTGCCGACCTTTCGGTTACCTTTAGCTATCCTGTGCTTTAGTTCGTTTTGCTCGTGTCCTTTTTCATCTATAATGGCACCTAGATATGTAAAGTGATTTACTCGTTTAAATTTATATTTTTTCCATCGAGCGCTGTTAACTTTAGCATATCTCTATAGGTTCTCTTTCTGTGTTGCCTAGCACCATATACTTCGTCTTTTCTTCATTTATTTCTAGGCCGAATTTTTTTGCCTCTCTGACTAATCTTCTCATGATTTTCTTTAATTCGGTATTAGTTTTTGCTAGCATTGTAAGGTCGTCGGCGTAGGCCATGCATTGATGTTCGTTACGGTAGATCGTTTCTTGTGTTTCTATTCTGCTGTTCCTTACAATTGTTTCCAAAACTAGGTTAAATAACACAGTTGATAGAGGGTCACCTTGTCTAAGTCCTTTTTTGACTATAAACTCTTCCGATTTGTGACTGTTCCACACTATTTCGTTAGATGTCATATTTAAGGTAATTCTTATTAACTTGATTAGTTTTTCTGGTATTTCCATTTGCCGTAGGGCTTCATACATTTTTTTTCTATTAATTTTGTCATAGGCCTGCTTAAAATCTATGAATAGTGCATATAAAACCATTTTATGTTCGTAGCAGCTTGTTTGAATTTCTTTTATGTTAAATATTTGCTCTGTCGTCGATCTATTGTTTCTAAAGCCTGCTTGGTATTCTCCTATTAGTTTCTCTGCGTATACCTCTAATCTTTCTCTTACAATCCTAGCAAGTATCCTATAGCACACGTCCAGCAAAGCAATACCCCTGTAATTCTGCAACATCGTTCAACATCCCCTTTTTTATGTAATGGGATTATCCAGGCTCTGGCCCACTCTTCAGGCATCTTTTCTTCTTTCCATGTAAGTTCTATCAGTTCATACACCTTTTCCAGTAGTTTTCTTCCCCCTGCTTTCAGCATTTCTGCACTTATTTCATTTGGACCTGGACTTTTATTGTTTTTCAATTTGCTTACAACTCTTTGCACTTCGTCTTTGGTTGGTTCGGCTGTTCTTATATCTGCACCCTCTGTTCTGTCTTCGTCCTCTCCCTGATCTTCATCATCACTGTTTAGCGGAATGGGACGTTTCGATGCCGCCGGTTCATCGCCGGCCGTTTCGATGCCGCCGGTTCATCGCCAGTCCATTTCATCGCCGTCATATCTCGCATTTCCTAGAATTCCTAATTAATACTAAAAATAACTAATAATTGTAACTGTCGAAAATTCGGAAATATATCAGATAGCGATTAATTGACTGGCGATGAATCGGCCGGCATCGGCATCGAACAGGCGGCATCGAAACGGCGGCGATGAAACGTCCTAGACCCCTGTTTAGTAATGTTTCGAAATACATTTTCCATTCTTTCATAATTTTTCCCGGCTCACTTACTGGCTCTCCTTCTATGGTCTTTATGTAGCTTGTTTTGCTTTGGTAACCTTTTTCTACTTTTTTTACCTCTTGGTAAAATGATCTTATTTCATTGTTTTTAAATTTTTCTTCTATCTCCTGCAACTTTTTTTCATTGAATTCTCTCTTTTTCTTCTTGCAACTTTTCTTTAACTGTTTTCGTACGTGGTTATACTCTTCTCTGTTTTTGTCGTTAGGGTTGGTCAACATACGTATTCTTAACTTTTTCTTCTCTTCTGACAGCTCTACACACTCCCTATCAAACCACTCCTAAGTTCTTGTCTGTTTTTTAATTCTGGGTATCAATTTTCTGCTTACTTCTTCAGGATAATCGGATAATCTACTACATCATTATTCAGAGCTACTGTCAATCAAGTCACGATAGCGAATATGGTAGCTAACATGTAATCCAACGATAAATAACGGTGATGGAACTAGAAGAAGAAACCTATTGCTGTGAATCATGTTGTTTTAGGCTCTAACTGTTGTTTTAAAAATACTCTGAAGTATCTAAAAGATATTAATATGTCATACCACAATATATATTATTGTTAAAGCATCAGTTAATAAAATAATTATAGCCAGAGTGATCGCCAATATTCGAAACGAATAGGCACCAAAAGAAGAAGATCTATTAATGTATCGGTGATGGCCATTTGGTCGATGGTTTTTGTATATAATAAAATTATTTTAATGAGGTTAGTAAGTTTAGCCACAACTTAACTAATTTTGTTTCTAATGCCTAGTTCTTCTTATTGCGGTGATATTATACCAATGAGTTGACCTTCTGCGATGACCAAGTTATAAGTAACAAGGTATGCAGCAACGTAATATAGAACAGGAATTGAGCAATTATCGAATAATCGGTATAACGTTATGAAATAAGTCACGACAAAAAAATATAGATATACAAACGTGATTATTGTACACCTTCGCTGTGATAGGTACAAAATAAATAATGAATATGAAATGTCGAAATAGTTATTACCATTTTAGATAGTAATGTAAGGAGATTTAAAGGTTTAAATCTAAAAATAATCTCTAGCTAACTTTTTCATTGAAAGGGATGTTGAAATAAAATATGATGCATGTTTTTCTTAAAACGGATACAGATGTTCAGCATTGTTCTTCTTAGAATCGGCAATGATAATAATGGTTTAAGTAATAATATTCGTAAATTAACAAAATTATATTTGTGGTATCAAATGTAAAATGTGTTTTTTTGTGGAGTCTCTTAATATTCTGCCCGTTTGATGTTTTTTTTTTGTAAACTTACACTTAACTTCCGGTTACACCGGAAAATAAAAAGAAATTTCCTGAAATGGATCAGCCGAAGTTAAAGTGGAGATATATTTACTCTTTTGCTAATATTGGCAAATCCTAAAAATGACTAACTAGGTGACTTATGCCCCTTTTCCTTTGAACCACAGAGTGGTTCCCAGGAAAAGGGGCATGAGTCACATTTTTTCTTGAAATCGTCAAAACAGTTTAACGAAAATTATTTTAAATTTTCTATTCGGTAAAAGGTCACATGTCTGAAAAATAACAGGGGTTCGACTTAAATTACGCCTATTAAATGGCAAGCAGCACAGGGTTTTAGTTTTGAAATAAGACATCCTGTCGACTTAGTTCTGGAATGCGCTACGGAACGGCTCAACTCACAGGCGCTTCTTACGGTTAACGTTGTTAAAAGTGTTTTTATGTGTTTATTTTATACCTTTGTGTAAATAATACAGCTATTTAAGTGAAAATTAAATAAATAATATATCTTTAAAAATGTCTCAGTCTAATAGAAGCAGAAAGATATTAGATTTGGTGTTTGAAAATGTATCACAACAAGCAGGTAAATACAACATAGCTTTAAAAATTATAAACTTATTTTTTAATTTAAAATATTTTCTGTGACTGTAATATGTAACATATTTTAATCCTTAATTTTATTTGGCTACATATGTCTCTGTGTTCACAAAGAGGGGATGGCATTAGATAACCTTTTTTCCACATTCGGCCCTAGGCAATAACGTAGTTTTTCGTTCTGCGTTTAAATTTTTCAAAAATACTTATTAGTTTTCTCAAGATTTGAAAAAAATGAATACATTTAAAACACATTGAAAATTTTGACAAGCGACATTTTGCACCTTTCTCCTTAAGGGGGTATTAGTACGCTATAGTTAAAACGTGTGAGAGTTAAACGAACTAACGTTTAACAATTCTTTGAGTAGATGGCAGCACCTGCGTCATATTTTATTATTTTATTATTCACGAAATTTTATTCCCTAAAACCGACATTGATGCCAAATTTTCGAACTTACAATCGGTTAAGTTCGCTCTGGATCGGCAGTTTTCTCGGTGGGGGGTATTAGATGAAGATGAAGCAAAGAATACATATCTCCCACAAGAACTGACACAAACGGATTATCTATGAACTAAATTTTTATGCGCATGTGCCAGATCGGCCATTTCTCAATTTGCCTGAATAGCAAATAATTTTGGTGACATTTGTCTTGTACAGGATCGGCGTTTGTTGTTTGTTTGGCTTGGCTTGGCGTTAGTATTTTGTTTTTGTATCAGTTTGTAGCTCGTAATATTTTGTATAGACTTATTTTCTAGGTTTTAAGTTTAGTTTTTATTTTATTTGTGTATAGTGTATTAGTTTATTAGTGTAGTATTTATTCGTGTGTACATAGTTAAGTTTGGTTAAGTGGTTTATTTACTGTTGGAATGGCTGCGAACGACGAGGGTTTTCTTGTATATTTCGTGGCTGCCAGACAAGAACAGGGGATGGTTTAAGCCTATTTTTAATCCCAAAAAATCAGGAAAGTTATGTATCAATTTTGTTATACCTGATTCTTTATCGATAGAGAAGTTTGTTATGTATACATAATGGTAATAATACTGCAGTATAGCGACACGAGTTGTGTTGGAATCATATGAGAGTGAGTACAAAGACAAACAGAATAATTTTTTTCTAATTCCACTTTAAATTTACGGTACCTTTCATCAAACAATTACCCAAGAAAGTTATCATTATTATCACAAGAGTGTGAGAGTAAATTAAAAATAATGCAAGGCATAGGTATCTCTATCTATATACAAGATGCTGTATATATATGCACCACCATCTCTACATAACCTAACTTTTCTTGTTAAGTTGACGTACACTGCAAAGTTGACGTAAACTGGAAAGTATGTCTGAATTAAGAATAGACATGCACTGTATAGCAATCTCTGTCGTTCAGAGCCACCTATGGTGACAATAATTTTGGATCACACGTTATAATGAATTAGGAAATACCTCGACAAACAAGTAATTGGTCCTAGGTTTTCACCCAAAGTAATCGAAAGTAGAACTGGAAGTCGATATTGGAACTCTTCGTGTAACTTTGCGTCGATTGATATACGATTTTGCTAATTTTGAGTCATCTTGATTTACAATCATATCATATTTTGAGTGACTTTAAAACAGTACCTACGGTTGTAACTCTAAAACCGAAGTCTGATGTCAAATTTCTCATCTTTAATACCATGGGTTATAAGCTTTCATTCGACACCTCATTTGTCATTCTATCTGTATTAGTAACTGAGGAGTTGTATTCGTGGTCGGACGGACAGACAGTCATGAAACCAGAAGTATATATTTGTTCTCGTCTTGCGAATGCGCGTCGAATAATATATATCACTTGTGCTATTGCGATGACTTTAAAAGAGTACTTCCGGTCGCATTTCTAAAACCGGAAGTCCTAGGTCAAATTTCTCACCTTTAGTACCATCCTTGGATTATGAACTTTCATTCGACACCTCATTTGTGATTCTACCTGGTATAGTACGGAGGAGTTACATTTGCGGTCGGACGGACAGACAGGCTAGGTCAAATTTCTCACCTTGAGTACCATCCATGGATTATAAGCTTTCATTTGACACCTCATTTGTCATTCTACCTGGTATAGTGACTGAAGGAGTTATATTCGCGGTCGGACGGACAGACAGCCTATTAGGTCACACCACCAAGTCGTTCAAATTCTCACCAACTTGTTCACACTTTTTCAAAATTGGTGAAAACAACAAATTATATTTTGTATCGTTGTATCAATATAAGCCAAAAAGAATAATTAGTGAATGTCACGCCACTATAATATATTTTATTATTGGTTTTTCAATGCTACAATCAGGATAAAAATGGTATATTAAGTATGGAGAACGGTAAGGGTTTTATACCGATCGAAGACAATTGTTTGGAGGAGGAGCGGGGCGACGACTCCAATTATTGTCTGAGATCGGTTACCCTTAACGTTCGACATGCTTATAACGTTTTTTGCACGATTGATACCATTATAAATTATAAAATTAAACAATTTCGTCATATTGACTAATTTCATTCATTTTATCAAGATAGATACTTTGGTTGTTAGGTAGTAACTAGGGTGCATAACAACAATAGAGAATTGAGTTTTTATTTAGTTGTCAATAATTTTAAGTACAATTTTGATTATTATAAATTAAAATATGAGCGAAAGTGAATTTGAAGAAATTGAACGGGCTTGGAAAGAAGGATGTTCCGCAATTATTCCCGAAAAATCCAAAATCCGTTATCAAAATACCTACCAAAGTTTTAAAAAATGGTGCGAAGGCAAGAATTTAAGAATCGAAGAAAAGACTCTATTGGCATATTTCGTTCAAAGACATATGCAGTTGAAAGCTCCTGGAAGCCTCTGGGCAGAATATTCAATGATTAAATCCACGTTTTTCTTTATGATGGCATTGATATTTCCAAGTTTTCAACTTTGATCGCGTATTTGAAGAGAAAAAATGTTGGCTATAGGCCTAAGAAGTTTCAATATTAATAAATAATTCGTTAGTTTTCTTTATTCTTTCAAAAAATAAATTAAAATTAAGAGATTTTTTAACTCGACGGTAAGTGAATTACTTACCGTCGAGTTGGAGTACTTACCGTCGAGTTGGATTACTTACCGTCGAGTTGCTAGTAAATGTCACCTACTGACGTAAAATCTGTCACGGTAAACAGTCAAAAATGATCAATCGTGCAAAAAGGTATTTTATCCATGGTTTTAATTAATATAATTCTCACCATTACTTTGTGTTGTATTTGCAACCTTTTGTAAATCAAAAATAATTCCACCATATTAAGAATGTCAACAAAAGCCGGCCCTGCATACAACCTTTTTCTCAGTGCAACTAAAATTTGATTGATACACGCCAGAAATATGTGAGACTTTTCTCAGTGTACTCGTGTGTGCTCTTGCCAACTCGATACTAAAATTAAGTACATGCTAACCAAAAGAATCGCCGTCCGTGTCGGTTCTTTTGGATGAAGTTTTACAAATTCTAATTTTTGAAAATTTCGAATATGCAGATTAGATCATTCGATATAATTCGTTTTACCTGCTGTTGTTTGTTTGTCTTTCTTGCTGTTTTAACTTTGAGTGTTTTTTTTTAGTTTTATAAACATTTAAAATAGTTATATAGTTTTAGTTTTATAAACATTTTAATTAATTTTAGTTTTAGTTTTATAAACGTTTTTATATCATTTAAATAGAAGAATATATATATAGACAGGTAAGTAACTTTATTATTTATAATGTTTTGCAAAAGGTTATCTATTAAATAATTTTCAGGTGTGAACAAAATGCCCAGATTGAAGTCATTTAATAAAAAATCTACCAAGCGTTGTCACACATTGACTAAATATCAGAAAAATAAAAAAGAGTAGTAAGTTATCAATTGTATCGATCAATTGTCAAAATTTGTTGTAATTTTAAATTATGCCAACCAATACAAAGTACATATTTAAAGAGTATGTGTATAGTATGAGTATATATGAGTAAGTGTATAAAGTGATTTCTCTCCAATGATTTACCATAGGGCTTTTCATTCACAGTCATTTGTTTCGAGCTTCTGTCATATGTCGTGTATAATCCGTGTATATTAATATTATACACAGATTATAAAACGCATATGACAGAAGCTCGAAACAAATGACAATCGATGAAAAGCCCTATTTCTCTCCAATGATTTGTTTCTAAGCAATTAGATATCACTCCAAATTTATTAGTTCGTTCACTGACGGTAAAATATTGCAAAACCTATTGGGACCGTGCAAGTTCGGCAAAGCGACCCCTATTTCTACGCTCTGCAACTTTATTCGCACTTTTAATTATATTGGCCAATTATATTAGTCCTGGTTACTGGATAATTGTCAAGGACATAGCCCAAAAAAATAATAAGAAGAAAAAATAAGATTCAGGTTATGCTATCAAAACGTAAACAATTGTATGTAGTAAATAAAATTAGTTATTAAAATGCAGTACTGCAAGCAAAATAGAATTATTTAAATGTACCTTTATATAATAATTGCATATCATATCAATATTGTGGAGCAATATATAATTTTTCTGCTTCAATGACAGAAGGTATGAAATATACGTCAATTTGACAATTTCAGAATTATTTAAGATAGTTGCAATATTTCTCCGCGACTCGCGCACGGTCGTTTCTCGTTTCCCTTCCAAGTACTTGCACACCGCGAATAAATAATTTTAAACAATCGCTTGGATTGACATGAAATTTGTCATATTATATACATACCTAACATGTCAAAGTGATATTGTGTCGACGTGTGTTTTGCTCTGGGGTGGAGTTTCGCCCTTTTTCGGGGGTAAAAAATATACGTTCAAATTATGTCCGGAAATAGATAAACTGACTAATTTTAAGCAACTTTTGTTCTATAGCGTTTTTCATTAAATTAATACTTTTCGAGTTATTTGCGAGTAATTATGTTTATTTTTCAACAAAAAAAACACGTTTTCAGACAGTTTTTCGTATATACCACAGAAAGTAATTATTTTATCGAGAAAATCATTCTTATCAAAAATAAAGCTCAGACAGATGAACCTATTTTTCATTAGCTACAACTCTGCTTCTACTGGGTTTAGAGACTTCATATTATTATATACAACACTTTTTTCAGTTTTCTATAATATAATCTACCTATATTATTGCTAAGAATTTTTTTCGATAAAATAATTTATTGCGTTTAACTTTTTTTAATTTGTTAAAAGCAGTCTAAAAACTTTTTCTTTATTGAAAAATGAACACATTCACTTGCAAATAACGAAATAATGAAATAATAAAAGTTGTATCATGCTTTGTATAGGAAATTAAGGACTCTAATGTGGACCAGTGTAATTATTACAGCTATAATGTTAACATGATTGGTTTACTTCTTTTCAGGCACTTCTTCAACTAGTAAATTTTTTGTAGGAGAACAAATACCAACTGTTAATTTAATAAATCTAATTGCATTTTTTTGAGATTTTGACATTTTCATTAATTTCATCTTTCAAACACTAGGTTATTAAAATTACGTATTACTTGTGTGGATTATCTGTTCGGCGATTGATTAAAGAAATGAGTTTAAATTTCTTTGTAATAGATAGCTGTAACATACCTAATCTATTTTGCGATTTTGATTGACAAAGGCCACAAGAATTAGTAAAGAGGACACTAGTTATATTTTGAAAGAAGTTTTGTATATGACAAAATTATCCTGCCGATGGGTACCGTGTTTGCTATTCATTGATCAAAATGCTGATTGTGTAACCACTTCTCAGCGGTGTTTGGATCTTATCGTTGATTGAGGTATTGGGTGTACTACCCATAATACCTCAATCAACGATCTTATGAAGTGCAATCCGTCGGACTTCTGTCGTTTGGTAACCATTGAAGAAACCTGAATCCACTATTACACACCAGTGAAAAGAATGAACACAAAGCAGTAGACTCAAATCGGTAAAAATGAGTACAGTGTCGGCCACAAGAGTAACTCGGTGGATCGGAAAGGTTATGGACACTGTATTTTGGGATTGCAAACCCAAACTAATTTCCAATTTTAAGTAATTATCTTGGAAAACTAAATTCCAATTTTAAGTAATTATATACAGGTATATACAAGCAGTACAACAGCTTTACAAAAATATGACGGTAAACATTAAAACTGGAAACAAATTAACGAGAGAAATTCCTATTAGTAAGGGCCTAAAGCAAGGCTGCTGCATAGCACCTACACTCTTTAAAATATATTTAAATGAGGCACTCTCACTGTGGAGAAGAAAGTGCTGCAATATGGGCATCCCAATCGATGACGATAGATTGTACACAATACACTTCGCTGACGACCAAGCCATTCTAGCTGAAGACGAGAGTGATATAGACGATATGCTCAGAAAACTGGAAGAGGAGTACGCTAAGTGGGGCCTTACAATTAATATACAAAAAATCGAGTACTTAGTTGTAGGAGAAACACCAGAACGCCTACAAATTGAAATGGGAACCATAAACCCAACAGAAGTCTTCAAATACTTAGGAGTCCAAATAACTTTAAAAGCAGGGAGTAACGATGAAATACATTCCGGGATTGGCCAAGCAAGATCAGCCACCAGACAGCTACACGGACTATTGTGGAGTAATAAAATATCAAAAGAAAATAAAAGAAGAATGTATAAAACAATAATAGAAAGTATTGGGTTGTACGGCGCCGAACTCTGGGAAATCAACCAAAGAAACAAGTCAAAAATTAAGGCCATGGAAATGAACTATTGGAGACGATGTTGCCGACTCACTAGACTTGATAGGGTGAGAAACGAAGATATTAGGAGACAAATGGAAATTGATCTAGATATAATAGACACAATCGAAGCCAAAAGACTTAACTGGTATGGACACCTTCAGAGAATGCCCGAAAATAGATGGCCGAAAAAAATAGAAAAATGGACTCCACCCACTAGAAGAAAACGAGGTAGACCAAGACGATCCTGGAGAGAAGATATCCAAGATGCAATGACCGCCAGAGACCTAAAAACTGAAGATTTCTTCGACAGAAAACGCTGGAAATTAGGATGCGAGAAGCGGCAACAGCTGTAGAAAACTCGCTTATTATATTATATATCTTGGAAAAGTTTAAAGTTAAAGTTGTTTCTCCAAGACAAACTTCTTCTTCCTAAGGTGCATTCTCCATTACTGAAGGTTGGCTATAACTACAGCAAATTTTTCTCTATCTTGAGTGGTTCTTAGTATCGAATGTGTGTCCATGCATGTCTCTTACGTTCTTCAGCCAGGAGCATTTTCTTCTTCCTGGACCTCTTCTTCCTCCCACCTGCCCTTCATTATGAGTCGTAAAAAGTTGTATCTTTTCCACTGTAAATATGTTCTAGATAACTCGTTTTTGTTTTTTACAATATTTAGGAGTTCTCTCTCAGTCCCTATTCTTCTCAGCATCTCGTTGTTGGCCACGTGCTCTGTCCAAGAGATCTTCAGCATCCATCGAAAAACCCATATCTCAATGGCTTCTATACGCCTCATACTTGTAATTCCTAAAGTCCATGTTTCGACTGCGTATAGCAATATGGAATATGGAATAAATGAATGTTTTTACAAATTGGTATCGGGTATCCAACGATAAGGTAGAGTTTATTAGGATTTTTTCATTCTTTGAAAAGCGGACCAAGACAAACACGTTATGATAATGGCATAATTTCAGGAATTGGGCTTCGAATTGTTTTAAAATAATTGTTTTCTCATCCAGCTTATTCTCCTGATTTGAACCGCTTCGACTATTGTGTGTTGTCAAATCTAGAGTTTTCAGTGTATTATTCAGACGGCATAAAGAAGTTGGAAAATCACTGGAATCGTTGTATTGAGGTAAAAGGAGACTATATCGAATTAAACAAAAGAATTAATTTTTTGTGCCAAACCATGTTTTTCGGTTCAAACAAGGTTCTTTTAAGATCACCTAGTATAAGCCGTTTGTCAAAAACATTGAAAGTAGTGCATATGACAGAATGGAGATTATTACATTGTTGCACAATTAATTTTATGAAACAGCCCCACGCATGGAAGCCATTTGATGAAACACGACAAAGAATGGAAGTCATATGGGGCCATTTTAATGTAAGACAAAAGATAGCCCCTGTTGTTTTATGAAACATGACTAATTAAGAATTGGACAAAATTCGTGCTACATAAGTTATTAAGTACCACGGTTGCTACTGTCTCAGAGATTTTAGGGAGTGGATTCTTTAATAGATGTTATGATATATTCTTATTAGCTTAGAAAAATTAGAAAGATAGAAAAATCGGAATAAGGATGTGAAATAAAAAGATAAAAAAAATACAAAAAATAAAATATTGGGCGCCATTGGTTACCTAAGGGAAACCAAACTTTATACAAAAAAAATAGAAATAAAACAAAGAAAGATAAATTAAAATAAAACAAAGAAACATAGTCAAATAAAATGATATACATAATAAACAAAATGTTATAATGTAACTTACCTCCTTTACTTTACACTCAAAATTATATACTCAGTCAATGTTTTATCGTTCTTACGATTCAAGAGAGAAGGGAAGAAAATAAATTATATGTTGAAAATCAAACATTATTTATTAAAAACAAAAAAATTAATCTCTGATCTCTCTGTTACAAATAGAGACCAGATTACCAATTAATCAAAGATGAAACGAACAGTTTTACAAATATAAAAATTATACCTTAACAATTAGTGTCCTGGCTTCTTCCTCGTAGCTTGATTCGAAAGTCCAAGGCGCTATTGCACTCGCGAAACACTTACTTCACTGTCGTTAATTACAGCAAACAGCAAACAGTACATTGTTTATAAACAAACATTATTATAGAAAAATTCAGCTTTCACTTGAAGATAAATAGTTTAAAAGTTCGTTAAACTGGATCAAATTTACTTTTACTCGAATAAAATTATTTAGTTAGACTCGAACATGATTATTGAAAGTTCATTAACTTTGACCAAAATAAAATATGTGAGCATACTACATGTTTTAACTGCACTGTTAAACATAGCAATGAGAAAATTGAAACTCTTCTCTCCTACTTCTCATTCTGACTGCTTAAATGAAATTAGTGGATACCAAAATTGGTATAAAATGATAACGACGATTTGCTTAGAAACAGCGGGAAAATCGCCGGAGTTCACGATACACTATCACATTCACCGGGCTGGAATTAACCTAGCCGGCTGGGAAACTGGAAAACTACATTCCGAAACACTTAATGGAACTCAACTCCATGACGATGGCCCTAAGGGAACCAAAACTAAACTCAACTCGATGGTGGCCCTGGTGGAACTCATCACTCAACTTCACTTGATGGTGACTTCTACGGAACTCAACTGAACATGATGACGGCTCATACGGAACTCAACTCCATGACGGAGGCCCTGGTGGAACTGATTTCTAGGACCGCTAACTCGATCCTTCTAAAACTTGGGTTCCTCTCCCAAAAAAAAGTGACTTCCTACTTAGACCAATAGGAATCATACCAGATATTTCTCTACCAATCAAATGGTCAGAAAAAACTCTCAAGACATCCCTCGAACGCCATGATGGTTTTACTTTCAACCAATAAGGACTCGTTATCTCTCAATAACAAGATCCCTCAGTTTTCACGAAATGCGATGACTCAATATATTACAGTTAGTTTTGAGAACCAATATTACTAAAGACATCGGCTTATTTTAGGTTGAGCCTTCCGGTTGCAATACACCCTCAATAAATTTGTGTCTGAGAAAGTCATAAAAATCTTTCATCTTCTAGACTGCAACAGCCTAACAGCATAGCAGGGGTCCTTCCTCTAGCTATTTGGATATACCGACGAAACATATAACCGACAAACCAAAACTGTAAATATCATAAAAACCTTTATACTCTGAGTCTCTACTTAACGTGGAATCTCTTTGAAAAATATTCCGTTTACTAAATGCGTATTATTTCAAGGAACGGATAAAGAAATAAAATTCGTAATGTTGTGGGAACGAACAAAATAACAAACTCACATCAATGCGGAAAAGCGATTTGAAACTGCGTTTCTCCGACTCAATATACGAGTAGCGAAAGTGTACAACTGTAAACTGGGTCGAAATTTCAAATATTTAAACGGAGGACTTTCAGCGTGTTTCACTGCCTCCCCCACGATTTCAACGTCGTGCAAACCAGTTTGAAATCGGAACCAAACACCAAAAAAAATGAAACGGTCAAAACAAAAAAAGAAGATTAACCTAATGCAATCTCAAAACAAACAAAAAAAAACTGGACATTCGACTTGATGAGTCGACTCCAGGAACGGTTCGTTGGCTCAAGACCTCTAAAATATTTCAGTAATGACAACACGACAGTGTTGTCCCAAAACACAAATAACTAATTCGTCGTGTAATTGCTCAGAGACCTTAGGCTCACGCTAACAAATACACTACACAACTCATCGACAAAAACGAAAACATAAAATACAATAACGCTACACGTCATCTTAAGCTCAAATAAACTAAAAAAATGCGATAACGCAACGCGTCATCCTAAACGCAAATAAAACTCAAACGCTGTCGAACAATACGACCGCACTGCGCGTCATCGTTAACAAAATAACGCACAAAAAACGACGACGACGCTCTGCGTCATCATCAACAAAAATCTAGCCAAGGTATGTTATCGTTTTTTCGGAAGCAGAGGTTTCTTTCAACCTTGACTAACACCACGAATAACATACGAATAATGATGATATACATCATTAACGTCATAAAAAAAATAACATGTTGTCCTTGTTTTGGATGCGTAAAGTCTTTCACTTACGACTAACACCAAGGACAACATATAATGGATGCATAGGAGTATCTCATCCCTGACTAATACCAAAAAAAATACCATGTTGTTTTGGATGCGTAAAGTCTTTCATTTACGACTAACACCAAGAACAACATATAATGGACGCATAGGAGTATCTCATCCCTGACTAACACCATAAAAAAAATTACCATGTTGTTTGGATGCGTAAAGTCTTTCATTTACGACTAACACCAGGGACAACATAGTTTGATAACGCTATAAGCTGTTATCAAAAAAAAAACAAACACACATACACACAAAAAAAAAGAAGTTACCGGTAGTTTACGAACCATTCTAGTTCTTCAAAGCTAAACTATCGTTGGCAACTGGACAAAGATATTTACAAAAAGGGGTGGTGGATGTCTAGATTAGTTGTGATAACCAGAATAAATGATATCTAACGCGTTATCAGACGCCTAATAATAGGTACATTTTCGGTAAGTCTTAATCGGGTAGGGTCATAATCAGTATTGTCTAATATTCCGGTTTACACAACCAAAAAAAATACCATATTCCACCAAAGATATAGAAAATCAAAATGAGACCAAGTTTTACTAACACCCTTAAAATCAACAAAAAGTTTGGTCGGGGTAGCAAGAACTAAAATCTGACTAAATTATATTATACAAATATTTACACAAAATAGGACAAAGTTCACATAAGCGTAACTTTTCCTGTAACACGGACAAAATAAAAATATCGAAGATGAAGTACGCAAAGGCGTAAACAGAATAAAAGAGAAAATAAACGAAAGAAATAAGCAAGCAGTCGAAGGAAACGATAAAATCAAAAACTAAAAGGAAAATAAAGAATACTTTAAGAACTATTCTTCACAACAAAACAGATTTAAAATAGTCGATTACGGTCCTGTCCAAAAATAAAAATTGTGATTTTACACATACAAAAAATAACTGAACAGCAAAACATTTTCACAAACTGGTTGGATTCAAAGACATGCTTGTGATAAGTTTACCAACAGAGCGCAAGAATTCTTAAAAGCACCGGATCTATTGCTGAATTGCAACCATGAGTGACTTCTCATTCCGACGGGTCAACTGCCGAGTTTATCCCAAATCAAAACCCTAAGTTTCCCCAGTGTCTGGTCATTCACACTGCCAAACAACAACTCCTAACAACAAAAAAATCGGAACTCATAGGCTCCATAAGCAATAGCAAACCAAAGCAAACCAAAAGCAAAAAAAAATGTTTACCATCCGTCGGCAAAACTTCAAAAAAAAACGTAAAATAATATAAAGAACCGTATATGTTCTTAATGGGTCAATCTAATGTAGTACAAAAATATCAATGTGGTCCAAACATAAGGTGAGTTGACTAACAAACAAACACAACATAGGCTGTGGGCTATACCCAAAAATTTGTTCTAATAACAACTCAAACTAAATCGATTGCCAAGAACGTCAGACGAACTTGCATCGAACCAAAATATCGAACGTGTAGACTTCTTTCGAAAGTCCACCATCGAAACTAATATACCGAACGTGTAGAGTGTATCTACCCCACCATCGGAAAATAATTATCGAACGTGTAAATTCCTAATGGAAATTACCATCGAAACTAAAATCTCTTAAAAGACTGTAAGCCCTGAAAATTTTCAGAAAATCTCTTAAGAAAACAAAAATTTAGACCACAGATACTGATGTAAGAAAAAATAAAATAAGTACTACAATCTACCATACTAAAAAATTTGACTTATAGGAAAGTTCGCTATTAAAGACAAAACGGCGTTTATCAAGCTGATCTCCTACAAAAAATAAGAAAAAATAAACAAAAATTTCGGACCGTAACACACAATAACTCAAAAAAAAATAATTTTCAATCCTAACAGATTATTAATCCGTCGAACATCTCAACAGATTCCAAAAATACGAAAACAAATGGCAAAACAAAATATATAGGCTTTACCTAATAGTTAATCTGTTAAATGATAAGAAAATATTTAAAAATCGTTATTCAAAAATAAGTTACAAGTCGAAAATGAAAATATTAACGACAAAAAAATGAAAATTAATTTGAATTACGTTGTTTTAGACAAAAAAGGTTATTGTCTAAAATTTAAATTGCTGAATGTTTCTATTTAATCAATTACAAAAAAAATTTTACAGTTTTCTTCGTTATTTTAACGAAAAAACATTTTTTACAAAACATTGTAAAACATAAACACAAACAATAAATTATCCTTTCTCTTGATCGTAAGACATTGCTGAGTAGGTAAGTTACAAACACAAAAAGTAATCAAATTTGAAAATAATAAGTATTTATTTTCATAAATCAAGCGTAAACACAAAATACCAAATGCAACGGGGTAAAAATTCAACAACTGTTTGTCATACCCTCGTAATCGAAAAACGTTTATGATTCTCGCCGGTCAGAGAACATCGGCTGACGGCTGGGATCGCTAAATGCGGAGAGTTAAAAATTCTCTCGCGAAAAATATGGGTTACAGCTGATCGTTTGGACTACGATCGAACGAAAGCAAATAAAATGTAACTAGAATCAAATATGCTAAAAAATAGATAGAAAATACTATAGAATGGTAATTGAAGAGTAAGATGTCCCAGGTTGGCTGCGTCATTTTTATGTAAGACAAGCTAACAAGAATTAGACAAGAGATTGCCCCACGTTCTAGGGTGCCATTTTTATGTTGCACAATTAATTTTATGAAACAGCCCCACGCATGGAAGCCATTTGATGAAACACGACAAAGAATGGAAGTCATATGGGGCCATTTTAATGTAAGACAAAAGATAGCCCCTGTTGTTTTATGAAACATGACTAATTAAGAATTGGACAAAATTCGTGCTACATAAGTTATTAAGTACCTCGGTTGCTACTGTCTCAGAGATTTTAGGGAGTGGATTCTTTAATAGATGTTATGATATATTCTTATTAGCTTAGAAAAATTAGAAAGATAGAAAAATCGGAATAAGGATGTGAAATAAAAAGATAAAAAAAATACAAAAAATAAAATATTGGGCGCCATTGGTTACCTAAGGGAAACCAAACTTTATACAAAAAAAATAGAAATAAAACAAAGAAAGATAAATTAAAATAAAACAAAGAAACATAGTCAAATAAAATGATATACATAATATACAAAATGTTATAATGTAACTTACCTCCTTTACTTTACACTCAAAATTATATACTCAGTCAATGTTTTATCGTTCTTACGATTCAAGAGAGAAGGGAAGAAAATAAATTATATGTTGAAAATCAAACATTATTTATTAAAAACAAAAAAATTAATCTCTGATCTCTCTGTTACAAATAGAGACCAGATTACCAATTAATCAAAGATGAAACGAACAGTTTTACAAATATAAAAATTATACCTTAACAATTAGTGTCCTGGCTTCTTCCTCGTAGCTTGATTCGAAAGTCCAAGGCGCTATTGCACTCGCGAAACACTTACTTCACTGTCGTTAATTACAGCAAACAGCAAACAGTACATTGTTTATAAACAAACATTATTATAGAAAAATTCAGCTTTCACTTGAAGATAAATAGTTTAAAAGTTCGTTAAACTGGATCAAATTTACTTTTACTCGAATAAAATTATTTAGTTAGACTCGAACATGATTATTGAAAGTTCATTAACTTTGACCAAAATAAAATATGTGAGCATACTACATGTTTTAACTGCACTGTTAAACATAGCAATGAGAAAATTGAAACTCTTCTCTCCTACTTCTCATTCTGACTGCTTAAATGAAATTAGTGGATACCAAAATTGGTATAAAATGATAACGACGATTTGCTTAGAAACAGCGGGAAAATCGCCGGAGTTCACGATACACTATCACATTCACCGGGCTGGAATTAACCTAGCCGGCTGGGAAACTGGAAAACTACATTCCGAAACACTTAATGGAACTCAACTCCATGACGATGGCCCTAAGGAAACCAAAACTAAACTCAACTCGATGGTGGCCCTGGTGGAACTCATCACTCAACTTCACTTGATGGTGACTTCTACGGAACTCAACTGAACATGATGACGGCTCATACGGAACTCAACTCCATGACGGAGGCCCTGGTGGAACTGATTTCTAGGACCGCTAACTCGATCCTTCTAAAACTTGGGTTCCTCTCCCAAAAAAAGTGACTTCCTACTTAGACCAATAGGAATCATACCAGATATTTCTCTACCAATCAAATGGTCAGAAAAAACTCTCAAGACATCCCTCGAACGCCATGATGGTTTTACTTTCAACCAATAAGGACTCGTTATCTCTCAATAACAAGATCCCTCAGTTTTCACGAAATGCGATGACTCAATATATTACAGTTAGTTTTGAGAACCAATATTACTAAAGACATCGGCTTATTTTAGGTTGAGCCTTCCGGTTGCAATACACCCTCAATAAATTTGTGTCTGAGAAAGTCATAAAAATCTTTCATCTTCTAGACTGCAACAGCCTAACAGCATAGCAGGGGTCCTTCCTCTAGCTATTTGGATATACCGACGAAACATATAACCGACAAACCAAAACTGTAAATATCATAAAAACCTTTATACTCTGAGTCTCTACTTAACGTGGAATCTCTTTGAAAAATATTCCGTTTACTAAATGCGTATTATTTCAAGGAATGGATAAAGAAATAAAATTCGTAATGTTGTGGGAACGAACAAAATAACAAACTCACATCAATGCGGAAAAGCGATTTGAAACTGCGTTTCTCCGACTCAATATACAGGGTGTAGCGAAAGTGTACAACTGTAAACTGGGTCGAAATTTCAAATATTTAAACGGAGGACTTTCAGCGTGTTTCAACATGTGGCAACAATATTATCGCTAAAAGCTATCAGATATTATGCAAGAAGTAGTAAAGTAGGATGCCAAAGAAATCGATGAGTGTTGGTAACAATCAATAGTGTTTAATGCGTTAAGGAAAGAATAAGAAAACAGGATCTAATTTTGTTTTTAATTTTGCTACTAAATTTTGATCAAATGGATAAAAAATTTGCAGGAAAACAAAGACTAAGTAAATTTCAGATAATACCTAAAATTTAAATATAATATATACAGGGTGTTTCAAAAAGGTATGTCATAAATTAATTCACGCATTCCGGGAACAAAAATAAATTGATTGAATCCAACTTACCTTAGTACAAAAGTGTACCAAAAGAAGTTACAGCCCTTTGAAGTTACAAAATGACAATCGATTTTTTTTTCATATATCGAAATCTCTTAGAGATTTTTCATTGAAAATGGACATGTGGCATTCTTATGGCAGCAAAATCTTAAAAAAAATAAAGTAAAATTTGTGCACCCCATAAAAATTTTATGGGGGTTTTGCTTCCTTAAACCCCCCAAACTTTTGCGTACGTTTCAATTAATTCATTATTGTGGTACCATTAGTTAAACACAACATTTTTAAAACTTTTTGCCTGTTAGTATTTTTTCGATAAGCCAATTTTTATCGAGATGCGGCTTCTTTTTAATATGTTTACATAAAAATTCTATTAGCCCAATAAATGACCGTTTTGGAGTGTAATTTCCAGGGGCAACTCCGAATTGCATGAAAATTTGGATTTAGGTTCTACTTACCCTCCACTTTAAAGTTGAATTTGTGCCGTTGGTTGCTTTTACTTGGGGGGTGACATTTACCCCCACTCGAGGGGTGCAAAACGCGTGTTTAAAATAAGGCCGGAAATGGATAAATTGACTTATTTTAAGCACCTTTTGTTCTATAAAGTTTTTTACGTAAGTCAATACTTTTTGAGTTATTCGTGATTTAAAATGTTGATTTTCCGACAAAAAAACTAGGTTTTCAGACCGTTTTTCCCAAATAACTCAAAAAGTAAATATTTTATCCAAAAAAATATTTTTAGCAAAAGTGTAGCCTATAAAAAAACGAAAAAAATGGTGTACCAGTAAAGTCTACAGATTGAGTAGAAGCAAAGTTGTAGCTCATGAAAAATACGTTCTTATTCGTCTAATTCCAAATCGAATAATTCAACGCGAAATCACCCAAGAAAGAAGCGTTTTTCGGGAAAACCTTTTTAACATTTTTAAAGTATCGAAAAAATGCTTATTATTTGTTTTTTACAAAAGTTTACAGCATCAAAAATAAACGAGTTACACTGAAAAAAAGTTGGCCCCTTTTTTTTTGGTAAAAAAAATCGTGAAAACCTCCCTCTATTCAGCACCCAAAATGAAATTAATCGTTTGGCTTCACCATCTATTTTAACTGTATATGTATTGTTTATATGATCTGTAAGGTTGATTGGTTTGAAGTGCTTATTTTTGAAAACATTTGGTTTTATAGTAAAAAAAAATTCTAAAAATTTTTGAAAAATTTCATTTTTTTCAAAATAACTTAAAAAGTATTAGTGATAAGAAAAATCTTAAAGAGTAAAAAAATGTAGGTTTTGCTATTATAAATATGATAGTTTAATTTTGTTTCTCCGTAAGACAAAAATTGGTTAAAATATCGCTGTTCAAAATTTGCATACACCCATTCAAGCTTTCTCAATTCACCCTTTCAAAAATAAACACTTTAAACCGGTGAGACTGACAGATCATATAAAAAAAAGATAGGTAAGTGAATTGTTTGTAAAGCGGTAGCGACTAATTTCATTTGGGGAGCTGCACACGGCGAGATTTTCATGATTTCTTACAAAAAAAAAGAGGGACAACTTTATTTTGAGCGTAACTCGCTTATTTTTAATGCGAAAACTTTTGTTAACAATTAAAACCAAAGCTTTTTATAAACACTTTAAAAAAGTTTAAATGGGTTTTTCCCGAAAAGTGCTTAATTTTTCGGTGATTTCGCCTTGAAATATTCGATTTGGAATTAGACGAATAAGAACGTATTTTTCATGAGCTACAACTTTGTTTTTATTTGATTGATAGACTTTACTGATAAACCAATTTTTTGGGTTTTTTATAAGCTACACTTTTGATAAGGATATTTTTTTCAATTAAATATTTACTTTTTGAGTTATTTGCAAAAAACCGTAAACGTAGTTTTTTTGTCGAAAAATCAACATTTTTAATGGCAAATAACTCGGAAAAGTGTTGACTTACGTAAGAAACTCTATAGAACAAAAGTTGCTTAAAATCAGCCGATTTATCCATTTTCGGTCTTATCTTGAACGTATGTTTTTTCACCCCCGAGAAGGGGTGACTGTCACCCCCCAAGTAAAAGCAACCAACGGCACAATTTCAACTTTGAAGTGAAGGGTAAATAGAACCTAAATCCAAATTTTCATGCAATTCGGAGTTGCCCCTGAAAATTACACGGTATCGCCGAATTTCCCGTTCATTTACTGGGCTATATGGGGGTGTTGTTCCTTTAAACCCCCAAGTGTTCGTGTACGTTCCAGTTAAGCTATTATTGTGGTACCATTAGGTAAACACAGTGTTTTTAAAACTTTTTTGCCTCTTAGTCTTTTTTTGATAAGTCACCTTTTATCGAGATGTGGCTTCTTCTTTAAAATATACCTAAAAATGTAAATTATATAGTTATTTTCCTAACTAGTGCGGAAAAGCGGAAAGTAATACTTTCACGCACGAGACTGCCGTTGACCCGAACGACGCGATAGCGGAGTTCGGGCAAGCTGTCGAGTGCGGGGAAGACACTTTTCGCATGAGTTAGGAACAATATTTTTTCTAGGGCCGTACATTTGGAAAAAAGCCACATAAAAAATAGAGTTATATCAATTTTTATTTAGGAGTGAAAATACACAAATTAATTCTTTGACAAGGTTGTCAAAACCAAGATTTCAATATAATGGGTTACTACGACGACGATATTGGTTTCCATGACGACAATTCAAAACCATTGTAATTGTCTACTGATCTGACTTTTAAATATTATGTCAAAATAATTTTATTTAATCGAGTTATAGCGCTAATTTCATTAAAACGTGAACACAATAAGATAAATTTGAAATAAATTAGTAAATAATATGTAATAATTAGTTTACTCACAATCGGTTAGTAATTTATGGATTTCTAACCTTTGAAGTAATCAGGAAGCGACTTATTACTTACTTTACTTTCCCAGCTAGCCGGGAAAGTACTTTTCTGGCTAGCATCTGTCACTTTTCTACCTGCAAATGTCAATGTCATTTTTGATTAAAAGATGGTTTAGAAAGAATAGAATCCACTCAACATTTATTTAATTAAGAAACAACAACAACAATAACAAAAAGAAAACTATTTGGAATTATAAATATTAATAGTTACATTGGAATTATGATTACTATTAACGGTTAAAGTAAGACCGTGTTGCTCAAAATTATGAGTTTCAGAAATAGATGATGACGCTGACGTTTCTGGATTTTCTACATGAGACAACATATTAGCAATTTTTATTTGTCCATGTAATGAATTCTCCACATATCCCTCTGCTACGGTGTTGGATTTCCAACCCCCCAACTTTTTCAACTGTAGGATGTCTCCACCTGTATTTGCTAATAATGTTGCTGAAGTACGTCTAAAACAATGTCCTGTAAACCTGTTAACATTTTCCAACTTTAAATAAGTTGCTATTTTTTTGGGAAAACTTCCTATAGCATTATGCCCAAAAGGCTGTCGTGTAATTTTACCAAATCTTATTTGTAAAAAAAATCTATCAGAGTCAATGTTATTACGAAGGTCACAGTATTGCTTTATTATTTTTATCCATTCCGATTTTGTAATTACAAATGTACGGGAAGAGTAGGTTTTTGTGACAGGAATCACTATTAATAATTCGATTTTCTAAAATATCCAGGTCACTTATTTCCATTTTTAAAAGTTCATTGCACCTACAGGCTCCGGAAATGCCAATAATTAAAGCAACCTAAAAAAATTTAATATAACATATATTTAATATGCACTAAATAAATTAAAATTACCTTTTGAGGAAGATATTCTATCGGGGCATTGTTTAAAAATGTATCGATGTCTGCTTCAGAAAAAACACTTGACTTTTTAGCTTGATATCCCACATTCTGCCTTTTCAAAAATGCCCGCAATTTTGCGTATTTACTAATATCAACATTATGCCTAAAGTTTAATACTGCTCGCAACATCGAATATCTTGACCATAATGTGGAGGCTTTACTTTGTTTGCTCATTTCACAAAAATAAGCAAGAAGTACCGTCTCAGAGGTATGCTGCACACCTTTAGCCACGCACCATTTACTGTATATAGTTCAGAGGTGTTTTCATACCTCTCCCTGCTTTTTTCAGGAATTATTCCTTCAGTAGTCTCTCTGCAGCTACCCGCAGTTCTGGTGGCGTACATTCAAATTCGCTATCAGACATTTTTGTAAAATAAACACAATTTGATTATATGTACAATTAATGGCGTCGTGTATCACGGTTATTAGACTTTATTACGGTTGTCTTGTCCGACGGTGGTGGGGAGACTTATATTTTTGACTTTACGTCACAAGAGTTTACATTCCCATATTTTTATTATTTTCGATCATTGAATGTGTGTTATTGTGTATATATGTGTATTATTTGTGTTATTATGAAATAATAAGACAAATAGTACACATTTTATCTTATACCGGGTGGTGAATCGTAAAAAGGGCCATAGGAAACTCAATGTAAAATTCTGAATTGTTGAATTCCTGCTTCCCTAATTATTCTACATCAAAAGTCATGAGAGAATACTTGTAGAGAATTAAAATCTATATAAAATCAAAAGTTAAAATTGTTCTACGATTCAAATGCATTCCAAAATTTTGAAAAATGTGATACATTTGCCACAATAGGTATGCGTGTAAAAGTAAGGCCACACGTTACTATTTAACTGACAGTGCTCACACCATTGACTGAATAAAAAATCTTTATTATTAATCCTTTCTCCGCAACTGAGGGTATCTTATCAACTGTATTGTTTTTAAACAATAGATGATAAAATAAAAATATTGACAGTTCAAAAATGTGAACATTATTGCATTGTGTGTGGCCTAAGTTTGGGCTGAAAACTAAAATGTATTACATTTTTACAAAATTTTGGAATATGTTTAATTACGTAGACCAATTTTAACAGTTATTTCCAATACAGATTTCAATCCTCTTCAAATAGTTTCTAATGTCTTTTGATGTAAAATAATTATTAAAGAAGCTGGAATTCAACAGTTCAGAATTTTACATTGAGTTAATGCAAAATTTTGACGCATGTCAAAATTCTCAATGTGTTTTAATTGTATTCATTTTTTTCGAATCCTGAGAAAACTAATAAATATTTTTGAAAAATTTAAACTCAGAATGAAAGACTACATTATTACCGAGGGCTGAAAGTCCCTGAAAACTTCTATATTGTTTATTTTAATAAGTTACAGGGCTGAAAATAAAAGAGAAGTGTGATATTTAGTTTCAAATATTTCATTCAATAGAATCTGCTTGTTTATTCTAAGGGGCTTTCCGCCCTCGGTAATAATGTAATCTTGCATCCTGCGTTTAAATTTTTCTAAAATACTTGGTTTTCTCAGGATTCGAAAAAAATCATATTACGATTCAAATGACAGTAAACTCTCGTGACGTAATCTCACCCTTAAAGTTCATTGGTTAGTCGATTTAGGCAACCGTAGTAATGTCTAAGAACCGTGGTCGTGTATCGCCTAAATTTCAGATTCAACAAACTTGTTTTGTTACCTAGCAACGATCTCACAGGTTACTTAAAATAATTCATCTTATCACATAATGAAAATGGATACAGATATTTGAAACGAAATTATTATTGGTAGATTGTGAGTATTAGAAATCCATAAACTACTAATGGTAGGGGAGCCCAAGCGGGGATTTTTGCAGTTACTCGAGCGCGTCAGATTATCATATGGAGAGAAACCTGGTATCCTGCAGATGTACCTCTACCATATATTGGCTCTTAACACAGGGGAGTTCGTTAAGGGGGGCCCGAAAAAAAAAATCTATCCTTAAAAAAGCTCGAAATTGTCAGATTAAGGTAAGGTAAGTTAAGTACATGCAAAAGAGTGTATATTTCAAAAATCTGACGATATGAGCCGGGCGTAAGGAAATGGGTGAGTCCCAAAATTTCACAAGAAAAAAGCGAATATTTCGCGAAATAAATGACAGATCGAAAAACTAAAAAATATGCGCTCAATATTTTTTAAAAATCTATCGAATGATACCAAACACGACTTCCCACGGAGAGGGGTGGGGGGTAAATTTTATTATTTTAAATACGAATCCCGCGATATTTCGCGAAATGAACATCAGATCGAAAAACTGTAAAATACACTTTTTTATTATTTTTAAAAATCTATCGAATGGCACCAAACACGACCCCCTACGGAGGTGGGGTGGGGGGCTACTTTAAAATCTTAAATAGGAGCCCCTATTTTTTATTGCAGATTTGGATTCCTCACGAAAAAATAAGTAACTTTTATTGGAAACATTTTTTCGAATTATGAATAGATGGCGTTATAATCGGAAAAAACGATTGTTGGAAATGGAAAATTAAATTTAAAAATGTCAAGCGCCCACTAAAATGGAAAATTTTACTTAACTTTTTTTGGTTTTAGGACCTACTCCTCACAACCCACTAGGTCTCCAAAGCGCTCGAGTGACTGCACATTTAGCATACTTTGCTCCCCTACCATAACCGATTGTGAGTAAAATAGTATACAAACCTCGCGGGAACTCATTCTAGCCTCGCGTCTGTAGTTTACCTCGGTGCTTCGCACCTCGGTAAACTACCTTGCCGCTCGGCTGAAATAGAGTACTTTCCCGCTAGGTATGTAATATACTATTAATTGCATGTATTATAATGCATTATAATGCCATATTACAAGGTATTTTACTTTCCCATACGCCGTGCGGGAAAATTTACTTTCACGCACGCCGTGCGGAAAAGTGCAACTTTCGGAAACGAAATGCGTGCGGGAAAGTGTCTCTTTTAGCACGGCCGTAGAAAAAATAAATTTTCAGATTATTAACAGGTATATCATAGGTACTTAACCATATACAAATATGTGGTGGATTCGACAAATATTCAAAATATCTCGATAAACACTGGCTTATCGAAAAAATACTAAGAGGCAAAAAAGCTTCAAAACGTTGTGTTTAACTAATGGTACAACAATAATGAATTAATTGGAACGTACACACAAGTTTGGGGGGGCTTAAAGGAGCAAAACCCCCATGACATTTTTATAGGGTGCACAAATTTCACTTTAATTTTTTTTAAGATGTTGCTGCCATAAAAATGCCGCATGTCCATTTTTAATGAAAAACTCTAACAGATTTCGATATATGAAAAAAAATCGATTTTCATTTTGTGAACTGTAACTTTTTTTGTGTACACTTTTATACTGAGGTAAGTTGGTTTGAATCAATTTATTTTTGTCCCCGGAATGCGTGATTTAGTTTATGATGTACCTTTTTGAAACACCCTGTATACTACACCCACGTTTTTGGATATGGCAATAGAGAAAAAACTCAGATGCATATAATGAAAACATTATTTTAGTTGTTACTAGTTCGTTGACTCTAATTTTGGATTTTCCGTACTGAATCGCCATGTAGCTTAATATTTTCTTTTTGTTGCAGAGTTTGAAGAGCATTAAGTACTTCTTGGAACTGCAACCCTCATCTTTACTTCTGCATAAATTTAAAATAATCTCAATTGCTTTAATGTTTTGTTAGGTTGATATCTTACATCTTTATACGTCGTGTACAGAATGTCTTATATATAATGCTTGCCTTTTAGTCTTAAAGCCGTATATATAGTAACTTCATTGTTGATTGCTTTATTTATTCATGTAAGGTTGTTATCTTGGTATTCTCCTAGACTTTTCTCCACATATTTTTCTAGTAGTTTTTATATTAATATGGCAAGCACCTTGTATAGGCACCTCTAACAAGGATATTTCTCTATAGTTTGCGCATTCAGTTCTATCTCTCTTTTTGTGTATGGTAATTTTAATGGACTTGTTCCAATCTTCTTTTTCTCTTTTCTAGAAAAGAGTCTTCTTCTTCTTCTTCTTGTAATAGGACTATGTCCTGTTTCTTCTGTTGCAGTCTTTGCTGTGATCCGGAGCTCCAACATTCGTACCATCGTTTTTTGGGTCTTCCTATGGGTCGCTTGGTGTTGGGCTTCTGTGTTTTCGCCCAATGCGCCATACGTTCATTCAGGGTCCATCCGATCTACGTGGTCTCTCCACATGCGTCGTCGCGCTCTTGTCCATCTCACTACGTCTTGAACGCCTAGCTCTCTCAATGTGTCTTCGTTTCGTATTCTATCTCTGAGTGTGATACCTCTTATGGATCTTAGGGTTTTCATCTCTGTTGTTCTCATTATTTGTTTGGTCTTTGTTGTCTCGGCCCTTGTCTCAGCTGCGTATGTCAGTACGGGTCTAACACATGTCTTATAAATGCGGACTCTGCTTTCGGTGCTCATATATTGATTCCGCTAGATTATATCCCTCAGGAAACCAGATATTCTCGCTGCTTTCATTGCCTGCTGATTTGATTCTTGCCACAGATGCCTGTCGCTAGATATTTCCACACCTAAGTATCTACAATCCATTATCTGTTCGATTATATGGTCGTCCACTACTAATTTACATCTAATTGGGTTCCTGGATATTATCATCGATTAGGTTTTCTCTTTGGATAGTGTCAGGTTATACTTTTCGGCGGTTATTTTGAATTTTTGTAGTAGGCGTTGTAAGTCATCTTCGTTTTCGGCTATTAAGATTGCATCATCTGCGTAGCAAAGTATTCTCATGGTTCGGTTACCCATTTTGTATCCCTGATTCATTATGTTAACACTACCTATAACTTCATCCATTATTAAATTAAATAGGCATGGACTGAAGCTGTCCCCTTGTCTAATGCCTGCATTGATTTTGATTTCTTCCTTGAGCCCGTGTCTGGTTTTAATTCGTGTTTTGTTGGATCTATTGAACTCTTTGATTATGTTTCTATACCTCTGACCTATGTTTTTCTTTTCAAGGATAGTGAGCACGTCCTTTAATCGTACTCTGTCGAATGCTTGTTTCAGATCTACAAAGCATGTGAACATGGGCTTGTCGAATTCTATTGATTTCTCAACTAATTGTCGCATTATGAAAATAGCGTCTATTGTAGATCTATTTGGGCAAAAACCCTGTTGTTCTTCCCGATACACCGGCTTTCTTATATATTTTTTGGGATAGAATTTTTGTCAATAGTTTTGATGTAGAACTGAGTAGAATTCCTCGGTAGCTCGTAGGATCTGTCTTTACGCCTTTTTTGTAGATGGGTATTGTTATACTCTCTCTCCTTTCCTCTGGTACTCTCATGTTGTTTACAATTTTTTGGAATAATGTTGTTATCTCTTCTATTATTTTTGTACCTCCGTATTTAATTAATTCATTTGGTATGTTATCCAGACCTGGTGATTTTCTATTTTTTGGTCTTTTGATTGCTTCGTTTACTTCTTCTTGGGTGATGTTGTCATTCTCTGTTTCTTCTTGGTGAATGTTTTGTAGGTCATTTCTTTGTACTTCATTATTATCGTCGTTATCGTCTTTGTATAGATTCTCAAAATGAGTTACCCATTCTTCTGGTTTTATTGCGTTAATTTGTAATTCTTCGGTAATCGGCTTCTTCCTGTTCCTCAACATGTTCCATACCTTCCTTTGACCTCCTCGTAAATCATGTTCCATGTCATTTAAGAATTTTTCCCAATATATTTGTTTTAGATCTTTGATTCTGTTAGTTGTTCTATTTCTTTCTGATTTATATCTTTGATATTCTTCTGGGGTCCAATTGTTAATATATCTTACGTATGCATCTTTCTTCTCTTTTGCTAAATCTTTGACTTCCTGTGTGAACCATGGTTTTTGGTTTCTGCCGCTATTTAAGTCAATTGTTCTTTCTCCAATGGCTTCTTTTGCACTACTAGTTAAAAGATGTTTTATTTTTTCCCATGCTTCGTTTATATTGTCTGTGATTTCAATAGGGCTAAGATTGATCTTTTCCTCAAGTCTTTTTTGGTAGAGATCCTTAGTACTTTCGTCTTGTAGAGATTCTATGTTGAACTTGGTGATGTAGTTAGGTGGTTTCTTTCTCTCTATTATGTACGCGTGACGGTACTTACATATGACCATTCCGTGTTGCGTTCCCACATTCGCAGGCGTCATTGTGCGTACGTCAAGTACTTCCCGTGGGTGAACTTCTCTGTTGGTTATCACATAGTCAATCATCGATCTGTGGCCCCTTGTGTTAGTGAATGTATATTTATGTTGTTCTTTGTGGTCAAAGTATGTATTATTGATACGCAACTCGTTGTGTGCAAATATATCTATTAGTGAATCTCCGTTATCATTTGTTGGTGCTTCGTTGAACTTGTGCATTATTCCTTGGATGGGTGTATTTCCTATTCTTGAGTTGAAATCTCCCAACAAGAATATTTTTCTGTTTGTAGCAATCTATCTAGGGTCTCTTGAAGTTTTTCGAAAAATTCGTCTCTCTCGTTTTTTGGTTTGTTTACATCTGGTGCATAAATGCTAACAATATGGATTTTTTCATTAGCTAACTTCATTAAAATATCCATTATATGCTGGTTGGTGTAATTAACCTCTTCGATGTTATTTTCAAATTTTCTGTTTACTAATATACCAACACCTGCTTGTGCTCTGATGTTCTTGTCTACTCCGCAGTAGAAGAATATATGATTTCTATATACTGTGTTACCTTTACCCTTTTTCTTTGTCTCTGAGACTGTACATATGTCTATTTTGTGCTTTTCTACTTCTAATATAATTTCTTGGTCTTAAGCGTTCCACGATTCGTTTTTTTCGTTTTCTCGCTAGGTCGTCATCGTTAATCCATCCAGTATCCGAGGCTACTGTTCCAGTTCTTTGAGCATTTTTTTTACGAAGGGTAGGTTGCTAGCCTTGCTGTTCAACCCTTGAAGCTAGCCTTGCTAGAAAAGAGTGTGGAATATAACAAGCCATCAGTCCTGTTATTTGTTGACTATGAAAAAGCTTTCGACACAATGATCTATCAAAAAATGTTGAAAGCCTTAACAGAGTGCCGTGTAGATCATCGATATATAAAGATGATCAAATACATCTATCGAAATGCGACAGCAAGCGTGAAACTGGCAGATAAAAATAGCAACGCATTTAAAATAAACGGGGAGTGCGACAGGGAGAGACAATTTCGCCAAAAATGTTTACAACATTATTAGAGCATATGTTTAAGAACGTAAATCTGAATGAGAAATGAATTAATATCAACGGAGAAATACATAGTCATTTGAGGTTCGCTGACGATATTCTTCTTTTTGCTGACAGCGTCGATGATGCAGTATTGCAACTGGAGAAACTATACCTAGTCTCCCTACAAATTGGATTAAAAATCAACCACACAATAACACAAATCATGACAAATCTTGTGTTAGTCAAAAAGACTAACTGGATATTAAAATAAAAAAAATATGAAAAAAAAATTTTAAGAAACGCTTTTCTTTAGTTAGGAGCCACTAACAATAAAAATATTATAATAAAATTAACTACAAAGCAAAAAATAAAAAAAAATTAAACTCGAAGGATTATTCGAAAAAAACTGTTAGACTAAATATGCAAAAATCTCACATATTCGTTAAAAAATTGAAAACAATCACACAGAAAACACATTCTTTAAGAAAAGCGTGGGCGAAAACCGTTTATTCGATGAAAACGCGCCCCACGCTTTTCTTTAACGAATGTGTTGGATTTTTTCAATTTTTTAACGAATATGTGAGATTTTTGTATATTTAATCTGTCTAACAGCTTTTTTCGAAGAATCCTTCCAGTTTGATTTTTGAAGTTATACTTCTTTAGGCGCGATTGAGAGTAAATTTCATAATACTGCGCGCATGCGCACACAGACAGTATGGCGTTTAGTTGCTATCTTTCAAGTTATGTATAAATATTTCAGTGCAAGAAAAGGGGTGAAAAACATGTATTAGTGTTTTTAATAAATATAGTATATATAAGTATAACTTCTTACGTGCGTACAAAGTACACACACATTCTTTTTTTTTTTTTATTTTTTGCTTTTTAGTTAATTTTATTATAATATTTTTAATTTTAGTCGCTCGTAACTAAAGAAAAGCGTTTCTTAAATTTTTTTTTCATATTTTTTTATTTATTATTTTTTATTCTTACACTTTTAAAACATTAATTCATATCGTCATGCTTATTATAATATATTTATAAAACATATGATGTACAAACATGAAAAGTAATCGGAATCGGCAAAAAATTTGAAACTTTATTGTTTATTTATGAAGCATAACGCAAACAATTAACGTAAAAAGTGAAATTATGGATAGTTCATATAATTAGCTACAATCTGTAAAAGTTTCAAGTTTCTTCATTGTAAAAAACAAGAGAACTTGAGCCTTTTTGCATTAAAATCTCTTTTTTTATTTAAAAAATTAATAAACAAATTTTTTTTATTGACTATTCATGTATTGTTCCCGCGAATGCATGTGTCTGCAAATTTTCATTCATTTGCATTGAAGAAAAGGCAGTCAAATTAACGTCTAAAGATTTGACACAAACGATTGAACTATTTATTTATTTTTTATTTATTTATTATTTATACATATGACCTGGCCTCTAGTGACTAATCCAGGTCGTTTTTTCCTGATGGGATTACAGATATTTTTTTTATATTTTTACATTTTTTACTCAACTATTAAATCTATTTTTACAATTAACAATTTGCCATAATCTATTAATTTTTAAAATATTTTTGGTACTATCAACTCCCTTCTAAGTTATAAAGACTATTTTCTATTTCCTATTTTCAGAAGAGAGCTGGTAGTTTTTTTTTTTTTAATTTCATGAATTATGTATTGAATTATTATTTTTATTTATTTATTTATATTGAATTATTATTATTATAATTGTAAATATCTATTTTTGAATTTATATTTTATTTTATTTATTTTAACTTTATCTTACTCAACTTCATCAGGGTTGGATTATTGGTTGTCTTCTTCTATTATTATAGATTTCTTGTTGTTTTTTAGATATTATTTGTGTGAGATGGTTTAATATTTCAAAATATTCTTCATTTTGTAATATATCTCTTATTTCAATTCTTTTTAATCTTCTTCTCATTTCTCTATGTTCTTCATTTTCTATAGTATTTTCACAATGTAATACTATATGTTCTGTTGTACCTAGTTCTCCACATTCACAATATGCATCATCTTTTAAGTTAAATCTTTCCAAATATGTTGGGTACGATTGAACTAAAGAAAAACGTTTAAAAACCACTTCTTATAAGTACTTAGGACATGAGATACGCATAGGAAGAGATAATCAAACGTGCGAACTAAGCCACCGCATAGGACTCACTTGGATGGCATTCGGCAAGCTGAGTTCAGTTTGCTTTGATCAGTTGTTTATCTTCTAGTTGTTGATCTATTTGGCTTACAGAAGTGCTTACAGCGATCGCAGAATTTTTAATCTCCATTCTGATTTTTTGAATTTGAATTTTGATTATTAATGTTTTTTTAAAAAAACATTAATATTTTTTGTATTTTGACAACGACACCCGATTTGGTCGTCGATACGTTAATAAAATCATTTTTTTGGTAAAATTGTGGCTGATTTCCCATCAAAACTAGTTAATTAAAAATCTTAACTCATTTTTTTTTTTGAAAAAATCTTAACTCAAAAATCTTACGTGTTAGGACCTTTGTAATTAATTATTTATATGGGAAATAAGCCACAATTAAAATGAAAAAAATAATTTTATTAACGTTTCGACGCCCAAATCGGGTGCCGTTGTCAAAATACAAAATATTACTAAAATAAACTAAAGTGTTGTTGCTAAGCAAAAAAATTCTTCTAATAATTTATTTAATCTCACTCATTTATATTGGCAATTCAGACATATATTATACATTTTAAAGTAGAAGACTTTAAAATGATATTGCCAATATTTATGAGTTGCGTTCCTGGGACGACTTACTGAAAGATAGTTCATTCGATTACATGAAATTAACCCCAACTCAAGAATATCCGTCATAAAAAATTATAGCATGTGATATGTCTTTAAAAAGACAACCAAATGCAACGACAGTAAAATTCTCGCGTTAGAGACTTCATAGTAAATATATATATTATAAATATATATATTCCCATATAAATAATTAATCATAAAAATGCCACAAGGAAATAGCTTCAGAACAACATTAAGGACCTTTGTACTATCATAATCATATTCAGAAAACAAAAATTAACAAAAAACAGTATTTTGAATTCGAGTCGCAAATTGGTTGTAAACTAGTGTTATCGTCTGTATTCATATGCTTACTCTCGCCCCCTGGTATGCTTTTATGTATGTCTTCTCTTCCAACCTTTGCATTAGCGTCACCTATAATAATTTTAATATCTTGTCTGGGCATTTCTTCAATGTTTCTAGTTCTTCAAAAAAGACTAAGACATACAGTATAAAACGTATGCTGAACTACCTGCCTCTTTGAGATACACCAAAACACTTTTCTTAAGTGCGAAACGACGAAACTTCCAAGAACAAGTCGTCGATTGAGAGAGATTTGCATAAATATTTCGTAACGCATTGTTTTGATCAAGAAACAGAAAATGCGGTATTTCGAGCAAACGCAGAGGTATCTTGATTTTTGTGTCGAGTCGACCTGGGGCAAAGCACCGCAGCCTCTCTCTGTCAACTGTCACAAGTAAAAGTTGTTTCGGTACACCATTCATCGCCTTCGACACGGTTTTAGTCGCGCTATTTTATTTCTTATGTAGTACTGGTACGTCGAGTGTCATTGACGTCCTCCGCCTGTTTCGATTGCTGTAGCTGCAAATACTATTTTAATTGTAACAAGAAGTGTAGTATACTTGTACATATTCGTAATTTGTCTGTTCAAAAATTATATATTTATTTCGCAGTAGTATTTATGCACACTTAATCAGATTTGAAGATAGAATATAGCTACGAGCCCTAACAACAAAATGTTCAAACAAATGAAAATTTATTGAAAATGTTCATCGTCATATCCTTTCGTATTTATGTAAAGAACAAGATCAACAATTCATTAAAGGCATTTTGTCGTTCCATTGTTTCCGTGGTCTTCCCACTGATTGTCTTCCTATTGGGGAACCGTCTCTCGCTGTCCTGACTACCCTATTTGTTGTTATTCGGCTTATGTGGTCATTCTACTCTATTCTTTTGTTTCTTACCCAGTTATTACTGTTATCCATTTTGCATCTCCTCTTAAATATGTACTTCTAGCTCTGTCCTATAGAGTCTTACCATCGATTTTTTGAATGGTTTTCATCTCCTTTTTGTCCTCTCTGTATCGGGTCGTGTTTCTGCAGCGTATGTCATTATTGGTCTGATGGCCGTTTTGTAAATTCTGCCGTTCATTTCTTTTCCGACATTTTTATTTCTCCATATTGTGTCATTCAGGCAACCTGCGACTCTGTTTGCTCTATTCACTTGATCTTCCACTTCTGTTTCGAGCCTTCCGTAGCTATATAGTGTGATGCGTAGGTATTTAAACTCCATCACTTGTTCTATTATCTGACCTTCCAGCTCCAATTTACATCTTATTGGATCTACTGTTATAAGCATGCATTTTGTCTTTTTTGAGGAAATTAACATGTTAAAGTTTTTTAAAACATTAAAGTCAATCATTAATAATAATACATTGAAATAGCTTGGTTTCTATAAAGGTTGAATTGCAGTGTTAAAGGAAAAATAAACAGTGGCGGAAATTATTGCATAATATCATAGCCACTAAATATTCGAAATTATCTAGTTAACGTGTAGGTAAACTCCGTTCGCTCAACTCGTTTCAACAGATACAGAGACGAGTTTTGACAGATACAGAGTAACAGTAGAAACAGACAGAACAGTTTTACGTGTAAAACACAGACATTAAAAGCTAAAATAAACTTACTCTTTCATTAAAAATAGAAGAGTTATTGGAAATAGCGGGAGATTAAACTCATACAATTTTGTGGAATATATTTCCTCAAAATATTTTTATTTTGTACAATAAATAATTTTCTCGTTTGTTATCAATACATTATAATTATGGTGTAAATAAATTTATTGGCGTAAGATTTATGTTATTTATGTTTGTTTACTCATAATCGTAATATGCTTGGTTATACAAAGTGTCCCGCAAAGATTGGTCATAAATTATACCACAAATTATGTGGTTAAAAATAGGTTAATTAAACCTCACTTACCTATATACAATAATGCACACAAAAAAAGTTACAGCCCTTTGAAGTTACAAAATGAAATTGGATTTTTTTTCATATGTCGAAAACTTTTAGAGATTTTTTTATTGAAAATGGACATGTGGCATTTGTGCACCCCATAAAAATTTTATGGGGGTTTTGTTCACTTAAACTCCCCCCCCCCCAAACTTTTGTGTACGTTCCAATTTAATTATTATTGTGGCACCCTTAGTTAAATAAATTGTTTTTAAAACTTTTTTGCCTCTTAGTACTTTTTCGATAAGCCAGTGTTTATCGAGATATTTTGAATATTTGTCGAATCCACCACATATTGTATTTTATTTGTAATTTACATTTTCAGGTATATTTTAAAAAAGAAGCCACATCTCGATAAAAGGTGACTTATCAAAAAAAGACTAAGAGGCAAAAAAGTTAAAAACGCTGTGTTTAACTATTGGTAACACAATTTTTTTTGAAACGTTTATTCAGCAATCTGTTAGTTATAAAAATTCTAACATTAAGCGTCTTTGGGGTTTGAAGTAAAAAAAATTGACGTTAGAGAGGTCAGTCCAATGACTGGACCTCTAGTATGGAACAAACATGACACAATAGTTACAAATATTAACACAATAATAGTTTAATTGGAACGTACACAAACATTTGGTGGGTTTAAAGGAACAAAACCCCCATAAAATTTTTATGTAAATATATTAAAAAATAAGCCGCATCTCGATAAAAACTGGCTTATCGAAAAAATACTGAAAGGCAAAAAAGTTTTTAAAACATTTTGTTTAACTGACGGTAATACAATAATGAATTACTTGGAACGTACACAAAAGTCTGGGGGGGTTTAAATGAACAAAACCCCATAAAAATTGTATGGGGTGGACAAATTTCACTATAATTTTGTTTTAAGATGTTCCTGCCTTACGAATGATACGTGTCCATTTTCAATAAAAAATCTCTAATAGTTTTCGATATATTGAAGAAAATCGATTTTCATTTTGTAATTTCAATGGGCTGTAACTTTTTTTATGAACATATTTGTACTAAGATAAGTTAGGTTCAATCGAACTATTTTTGACCCCAAAATGTGTGGTATAATTTATGACCAATCTTTTCGGGACACCCTGTATAGTAATTTTCAGCCACCTCTAGTCTGTCAAAATGTAACTAACTTAAAATAAAAAATTTCTAAAATTACTAAAAAGTTGTGTCTGAGATTAGAGAACCGACTATAAAATAATTTTGAAATTAAATTTTAAATTTTAAATATGTAATTTTGACATTAACTCATCGTAAGTCGTAAGTTTCTTATAACTTACTTGGAACAAACCCCCAGCGAAAAGTTTTGATAAAACATTTATTCAAAATACTTAAGCATTATCGTGAGAATGGAAGTGTTACCTAAAGGCAAAAGTTCGAGTAGATCGGGAATTGTGTCCGATAAGGCGGGTTTACATTACTAGCGAAAATTTGCAAAGTGGTCGTCACAATATTTTACTATACAGTGATGAGCACGCTAATTATAACCGGCAAAATAGCGCAAAAGATGGAAAACGTATTAAGTTGTAAGATAAAATGAAATGAAACTCTCTCTCTTCAATCCTGATCCGCCGGAGGGAGTGTAGTGGTCGACGTGATGTCGTGTATTGTCCGTCTCTAAAGATATCTGTCTCTGGTCATTTCTTTTAACTCATGCATATTTCTGTAATTTGATCGATCCATCTTGTTGGGGATCTTCCTCGTGATCTTCGGCCTTCCACCTTTCCTTGTATAATGAGTATTTCCATGTTTTCTGTGTTTGCTCTCATAACATGTCCAAATTGTTGGAGATGGACTTAACTGGAGAGTCGTTGGCTAACTTTTAGCTCTCTTAAAATTGAATTATTTGTTCTATGGTCGGTCCAAGGAATTCGTAGCATTCGTCTTCAACAGAACATTTCAGTGGCGTCTATCTTTCTTCTTTCCGAATTTCTCAGGGTCCAAGATTCACATCTGTAGGTCAGTATTGGGAATATTAAGCAGTTGATCAACCTCATCTTTAACGCTCTTGAAATTTGACAGTCCTTCCATATTGTGGTCATTTTTGCTGTGGCGACTTTTGCTAGATCACATCTACGTTTTATTTCTTCCTGTAGTGACCCTGTGTTTGTGATTAATGATCTTTGTGTCTAATGATATATGTATGAGCTCACAACCTCAAACCGATCAATTGTGGTTATGTGTGGATGATTGTTATGTAGTCTATCTGTTACGGTTAAACTTCGAAAATGGTTAATCTCGACATTAACCGGTTATTCTTGTCTTTAACCGACATGTAATGTTAATGTCGTACGAAATTCAGATATATTGACATTAACAGGTTAATGTCGAGTTTAACTATTCTCCTTGGTTAATGTTGAATAATGTGTTAGAAAGTAATACAATGTTGCCAATTGTATAAAAAATACCTGCTATTAATTCAAACATGACAAACTTCCGTGACATTTAGAGTTGCAAAAAATATTAGCAGCCTTACAATAGCACTTTTTTGAACCACATTTGGTTTTGCACGAGCATCTTTTGTATCCTTGACCACCACATAGAGATGAAGTCGCTGCCATCTCACGAAGAGATTTTTCAACAACTGAAACTTTTTCGGTAGCAATAAGGGGAGCTGGACATACACTGAACTGATTTCTTGTAAATAACTGTGGTAATATGCCCTTTTCTGTCCCGATTTTGTAATACATGTTATCTTCAACTGTCGTAACAACGCCTAATATATTCCTTGCATCAGCTCGTCCTCTATCAACATCGGGGACAGGTAATCCAACAGTATCACCCATTTTTGCAGCCGGTAATAACTTATTGGAATTTAGTTTCTTTATTTTTGCTTGTTGAAGCAAACCATCTTTTGCTTGAAATCTATTTTCGATAATAGATTTCTTTCGGCAACATGTTAGGCATCTTAAATCATTTTTATTATTTTCGTTAATTTCAGCACAACAGTCTGTATGAACAAACATATTGCACGAGATACAGACGCAACCGTTCGAATATTCAAACTTACAAACACCACAACAGATTAGGCGCTTATTTGGTATAATATCTCATTTAACGTTTCGTTAAATTCATTTGAATCTTCAAATGTTCCTCCGACTTCTGGGTTAACTGGAGGAAGAAGATTTGCAGAAGACCAGGAATTGCTTTGAACTTCGTTTGTTTCATCGATTTCTGTCGTAACTGGGGGAATAGTACTTATTATTGGAATGGTTAGTTTAGTTTGGTACTTCATATTTGTCAGCGACTTCTGTGATAACTGGAGGAATAATGTTTACAGAAGAGCTAAATTTGTCATTTTCACTTGGTTTGTTTGAACTGGTTATAAAAGTTGTACCTGTAAGTAATAAAGAAACGAATAATTAATAACAATAATTATTTACTACCCATAGCTTTACAATTTACCTGTAGTAGTTCTCTTGTCATTGTTATGAGAGTCCGATGAATTTGTTCCAGCAACTTTGCTATTATTGTTGACACCTTCTGCACTATTCACTTCATCCAATAAATGTTGAAGATCTTCTTCTGTATCTATTTCATTAATACAGTCCTTTGGAAAGATAGAATCCGATAGACCAACTTTTATTTTCGACCCAAACATTGCTTCGTAGGGAGACTGTTTTATTCCTGCATGAAAGGCCCTGTTTTTTACCTTCAGACCATTTAGATGTACATATTATTTGTTTGCATCCACGTTATTAGCATATCTTGAATATCACGATGAGCCCTTTCGACGCTTCCTTGAGACTGACTATGCCGGGGCTTTCCATGAACAATTTTTAAATCAGGCCACATATTTTTCAGTTTATTTATTATTGTGTTAACGAACTCACGGCCATTATCAGATTGGAGTATTGAAGGTGCTCCAAAAACGCAGAAAATTTCTACCAAATGTGTAGCTACTTCATCTGCCTTCTTTGAAGTTAAATATCTTAATTGCACGAATTTTGTAAGGTTGTCCTGATATACAAAGATGAAACGAAATGGTCCATCTGCTTCGGATTGCATGTCGATCAAATCAACTTGACACCGACTATTCATTTCAGAAAATATCATAGGTTTTACAACAAGGCCTTTTCTTTTTGAACCGAGTTTTTGCTGACAAGGTATGCAAAATTTTAAAAAAAGTGTTACTACTTCTTGTGTTATATTTTTGTATTTATCATTTAAAAAATGTAACATTCTTGTTCTTCCTCCATGGCCAATACTTAAATGTGCTTCATAAATAATATCAAATAATTCCTCTTTTTTACGTAATATAAAAATTTCTCCTTACCTTCTTGCAAAGGAACAATAAGTTTGAAATCATTTCCCACATTCACTACATCGTATTTGGCCAAACGTAGATATGACAACGCTGTTTTCTTAGCTTGTCGTTTTGCTTCTTTCACTTGATTACAAATTAAATCATATTTTTCACGAGATAAATAAGCACTGTTTTCATCCCTTTTTGTGGAAAAATTTTTATCAAGATTCTCGTAAAACCGGTCTTTAAATTCATTGGACATATTGAATACTTAAATTTTCACTTTGAAATGACTATACTTTTTGCACTAATGTCACTTGATTACGCAACAAAACAAGACACATGTGTTAATGTCAAGATTAGCCGGTTAATGTCCGATTGAAGGCTGAACATCGTTTATCTTCGGACATTAACCAACTAGACTGGTGAATCTCGATATTAACTGGGTAATATTGAGATTAACCTGATTTCGGACGTTAACTGTAACATATCCACTATCATGATCTATGTGTTTGATATGTTTAGTTGCAGACCAAATATTTGACTTTCGTTTTCAACCAGTCGTATAAGATCAATCAGCTCTGCTTGACTATTTTCAAGAAGGGCTGTGTCCTTTTATTGAGATGCTTTTTTTCCATCCTTTAAGTGCTCTTCTCATAATATGCTCTTTATATATATTGAATAATTGTAGAGATAGTATACATCCCTGTCTGACACCCCGATCTGGATGAAATTCTGGATGAAATGAAACTAGTAGAGCGGAAAAATTTAGGGATATTAACCTATAAGTTTATATTATATTAATGGTTTCCCACATTTAGACGTATCGGACGAGTTTGGCAACTACCACTGTCACAGTGACAGTTTTAGTTGACATACTCCTCTGATACGTGTAAAGGTGGGAAACAAACAATATACTGTAAATTTATAAGTTAATATCGCTAAATTTCCCAGCTCGACTAGTTGAATTTCTTTTTATCTCACAACTTAGTAGGTTTTCCATCTTTTGCGCTATTTTGCCGGTTATTAGCACGCTAATCACTGTATATCACAACACAATGAAACGCAGCAGGAAAAAAACTATCAAGCGAGTGTTTCAGGATATGAATATTTAATTTCTATAAGGTTGAATCGTAATTTTTTATTTAATGCATAATTTTTTCATTACTAATAATGTTTTAGGCGAATGAAAAACCTCTGCTAACAGAGAATAAAAAAAATCGCCCCAATTGGGCAAGATCGAAGCCGTTGATGACTGATGAGTGATCCAGTGTCATATTCAGTAACGAATCGAAATTTGACGTTTGCGTGAGGGACTTTCAAAAACGGGTTATTCGAAGAAAAAATGAAGCATTCCATAAAGATTGCTTCAAAAGAACTGTGAAGTTTCCCCAAAAATTATGATTTGGGGCTGCATATCATCAGCGGGTCTATAAAGATATGGGGTGGTAGACAATACAATTAACGCGACCAAGTATCAAGAAATTTTGAAAAATAGTGCCAAGTGTTTACGATCTCTACCCGGACTTGGATTTTATATTACAGCATTCCAGCTTGACAACAAATAGGACAGTCAGAAGAGCGAGAGACGGTTCACCAATAGGAAGACGATCAGTGGGAAGACCACGAAAACGATGGAACGACAACTTACTAGAGGCACATTGAAAAAACAGACAGTCATGTCTATACAAAATGAAGAAAAAGAAGAGCATTCCAGCTCGAATGTTCCACTAGTATGATTCATGTATATTGCAAAAAATCATAATTGAAAAGTTAAAATCGACCTGGTTCAGGATTTTTCTCTAAAGTCGGCTATTCTCGAAAAAACGTAATTGAACTTTCTCTTGAATTTATTTCTTTATTTTGCTCATCACTGTATATATGTTTCTCACAATCCTCGCATACTCACCGGGATCTCCTTTGTTATTCGATACTCACCGCGTAATCTCTCTAATAAATCTATTACCTACTTTTCAAACCCAATAAATAGCATACGAAAGTGTTTTTTTAGTTTTTTGAAGTTATACTTCTTTAGGCGCGTTTGGGAGTAAATATCGAATTCACCAAAATCTTGGTGCTACGTGTAGACGAAACTTTATAGATTTGCTCTGATTGGGTATTACAACGACCTATCAAAAATTGTTCAATATGGTGGCTATGGGTAACCAAATGTTGTGTAAATACTAGTTTTTATTGTTATGAGGACAGAGACAAAAGTAAGTCTATAATTGTAGTGATTTTTTAAATAGTTTTTAAAAGCAACAGGTACTTAATTGTAAATGTTTTAGTAATTTAATAAACAATTACACACCTATTTGGAAAATATAAAATGTACCTAGTAGGTAATGCTTCGATTAACATAATTTGATTACCAATCAATACCAATCTTCATCTAATGTATTGTTTTCTTACTATATGTTTTGTTGTATTTAAATATTTTAATTCTGCAAAAATGAAACTAATTTGATTAAATTCAGACAATAAGCAACTGTCAAAAAGTTTAAAATGTTCAGTTGGTGTTTCTGCCCACATCAATGGGGTGTCTAAGTGGTTGAATGTTAACGTGCCTTGATTGACAACCTAAAGACCCTAATATACACGGGTACGATCTACGATCCCCACGGGTGCGAATGCAAATCTTTATTTTTTTATACATTTATGATTGTAAGTAAATTTATTATAATTTTTTTTTCAGAAAATAGTTAATATGTTTGCTAACAATTGTTCAGAAATCATTTCTTTGTGACATTTTTTAATGTGTTTTATTCTTTTATTTTTTAATTTTTGGTATTGTTTTAATAAAAAATTTTGAAAAGTAGTAAGTATTAAAAATAGTTTAATATTTAAATAAAATATAAATAAACTGTTTAAAGTATATTGATTTCATGCATACAAATTACATACACATTCTTTTTTTTTTTCTTTAATTTACTACTTAATTTCATAATTCTATTAATTGTACAAATCTGTTAAAAAAACTGTTCCTGTATAGGTAATCCTATTAAAGTCCTTTCATTTATAAATAATTATTTACTCAATATTATTAAAATTGGGCCTAACCTAAGATAATATCTGTTATTGTTAATAATTAATTTGCAAGCTATTTCTTGCTAATTAAAAAAATCTATAAATTGTTTCATCATTTTATTACTTCTGCGAACTATTTCTTTGTAGGTACGAATAAAATATGAGAAAAGATATAGATTTAACGATGCTCAGTATTACGTGTAAAAGGTTTTGTAATGTTACTGTAATAATGGTTTTGAAAAAATTTCTTTAATATTTCTTGTTCCATTTTTAATGCAAACAGATTTGTATAAACAAAAGGGTCTAACGCTAGCCGGTTAAGATAGTGAATAATGCCACCAGCGATGTGCCAAAAATAAAAATACTATGTTGTTATACATCAAAGAGTATCCGACCAAAAATTTTTTAGACCCCTAGGCAACCATAATCCCCCAAAAAAACTTCTTATTCTTCTTTTTCTTCTTCCTCCTCTTTATAAGCAATTCTGCTTGTTCATTGGCGGATTGAGACCTCTATGGAAGGTTGTCACTCCAACTTTTACGCGGTCGGCCAATACCGATTGGTGATTTTTCTCTCGATATCCTGATCACACGTGTCTCCCCCATTCTAGTTATGTGGTTATTCCATTCTTTTTTGTATTTAGTGTCCATTCGTTTATGCACTAGGGTGGTGCGAAAAAAGTCAAGTTGATAAATCCGTGTCGCTATAGTGCGGAAAAGTTGCGATTGGTAATTAAAGGAAAAACAAGAAAAATTATTCAGATCGGATTTTATCTTCCGATCCTGCAACGGGACTAAAGATTATGAAAAAAATGAAATTTTACCATTTTCTCAAAAAATTTTATTTATCATCCATGTACGTTTTATTTATCGCCATAGTAAAATTTATTTACAGTTTGCATGGTTGAATGATAATAGTTATTTATGTACCAAGTCAGTAAAGTTACTCTTTATCGAACGAGTCTGATATTATGAGCAGAGCGAGCACAGCGAGCGAGGCGAATAACAGACGATTTCGATAAAGAGTCTTTACTGACGTGGTGCATACAAAATTTTATCGCCAACAATTTGATATTGGTTTTAACACTTACTTACAATTTACAATTTAAGAATTTTTTAAATTTTAGACGTAATAAAAATTTCATAACAGTGATGACAGATGACTTTTGCATCATGGCCGCTTTCGATTTTTAATCGATAGTTATCAATATTAAATAATTAATAAATCGGTATAGTTTTGATTTATTTTATATGAATATAATTACAAAATACTACAGAATTTCACTTTTTGACATAAACTTAATTAACAATTTCGTAAATTTTGTACAATATTTTTAATACTTAAAGTAAATAATTTGTAAGTTAACTCAAATAAATAATCGATTACTGCCATCGACCACTTACATTCAATATTGATTAATCGCAGCAGGTAAAGTAAAATTCTTCTTTCAGTACAATAAAGCGTTACTTTACTGCCGCAAATGAGGGCAAATGAGTACAATAATGAATGACTTTAGTGACGGTTGGCGATAAAAAAAATTATTTTGCTCATTTACAGAATATCTTCCGATTCCGCAAGGTCAATGAAAATATATAAAAATTTGAAATCTTTGATGATTTTGATACATTAAACAACATTTAGTTATCTCATTTTTCTGTTACATTGCGCAGCGCTTCGCTTGATTCGATATTGTATGACAATATTTAAACAACCTACAACTCACAACGAAGAGGTGGTTGCACTTCTAGCTTCACCCTGACCCCTGTCTCCAATTAACCAATGAGTGTGTTTCTTTTACATTATTTACATAATATAGGTACATTTCTTTTTCATCTGTCTGTGTCCAGCTTTTAAACGCCAACTTTGTATTGTGATTTGGTGGTAAAATATGGCAGCATGGACCTTGATTTAAGTGTTGCCCTGATGAATACATCTCTTGATTGGGGCCCACGTACATTAGACGATGCTTCCGTTACCATCTTTACGCACTGCTCAACATCTTGCGTGTGGCCGGGATAGTTTTGTACATTCCAGTCTGGCATGTCAGCTGATGCAATGCAGGGACTTATTATATCTTCATCTGAAACTCTTCGAAGAACTGATGGAGAAGACAGTTTTGCAAAATTTCAGCCTATTATTTCAGTGTAGTCCTGTGCTTCAATATTTAAAGGAGGAGGGTTGAAATTTCTAATACTTTTGCCCTTGGCTATAGTCTGCACGGCTTTTAACACTCTCCTTAGCCTTAGCTCTCTAATGTGTTTCCTTTCTCCCTACTACTTGAAATTTTTAGGCACAAGACTGCACTGAAATAATAGAATGGAATGTTGCAAAACTATCTTTTCCACCACTTCTTCGAAGAGTTTCAAATGAAGATATAACTTTTTGCATTACATCGGTCGGCTTGCCAGAGTGGAATGTACAAAACTATCCCGGTCACACGCAAGCAGCTAACGGGCGGTGCGTAAAGTTAGTAACGGAAGCATCGTCTAATGTATGTGGGCCCCAATCAAGAGATGTATTCATCAGGGCAACACTTAAATCAAGGTCCATGCTGTCATATTTTACCACCAAATCACAATACAAAGTTGGCGTTTAAAAGCTGGACACAAACAGATGAAAAAGAAATGTACAAAAAACACACACTCATTGGTTGGTTGGAGGTTGGACGTTGGAGGGAAGAATGTGGGTGGAGCCCGAAGTACAGCTACTTCCTCGTGGTGAGTTCTGGGTTGTTTAAATATTGTCATAGAATATCTAAACAAGCGAAGATCTGCACAATTGACAGAAATATGAGATAACTAAATGTTTCCTAATTTATCAAAATCATCAGAAATTTCAAATTTTTATAAATTTTGATTGACTTTGCAAGATCGGAAGATATTCGTTAAATGCGTAAAGCTATTTTTTTTTTGTTACTCAACCATGCAAACTGTAATTAAATTTTACTATAGTGATAAATAAAATGTACATGGAAGATAAATAAAAATTTTTGAAAAAAAGGTCATTTTTTTATAATTTTTAGGCCCGTTGCGGGATCGGAAGATAAAGTACGATTTGAATTTTTTTTTTTGTTTTTCTTGTAATTACCAATCGCAACTTTTCCGCACTATAGCTACGCTCAATTATTAACTTGACTTTTTTCGCACCACCCTATTATACACTGTACGTTACATTGTCTTCTAATGTATTCACTTCCCTTTCAATCTCTCAGCGTATTTCCTGGAATTCTTCTCCGTAATCTCATCTCTGCAGTTTCCAGTAGTCTTTGTGTTGTGGCTATATCAGGTCTTGTTTCTGATGCATATGTCATTATTGTTCTTCATAAATTATTTACTGCTGGCTTTACACTGGTTTTATAAATTGTTAACTTCATCTCAGTGTTAATATGTCGGTTTCGCCATATAGTGTTATTAAGACATCCTGTTTACTTTTTGTACTTGATTTCTCACTTTTTGTCCAGGTCTCCGTAACTTGACAATGTAATTCCAAGGTATTTTACTTACATTACTTGTTCAATACCGATACCATCAATTTCTATTTTACACCTGATTGGTTCTTTACTGATTACTATTGTTTTAGTATTCTGAGATGAAATTGTCATATTGAATTCTTTTGCTCTTATGTTAAATCTGTGGACTATCTGCATCTTGGGCTATCAATATTGCGTCGTCTGCGTAGCAGAGTATTTTTACTTCTTTGTTTCCCATTCTATATCCTCTTCCTTTGTTGACGTTTTTGATGATTTCATCTATGATTAAATTGAAGAGCATAGAACTCAGTGTGTGTGTTCACAAAGAGGGGATGGCATTAGATAAACTTTTTGCCACAGATATTTGAAATAGGGCTCAGTGAGTGTCCCTGTCTTATTTCGCTGCCTATATCCATAGGTTCTGTAAGTTGTCCATCTATTCTGACTTCCATTTTGTTATTTTGGTAGATGTTTTCAATAGTTTTTATGATATCTGTTGAGTGAATCGCTAAAAACCTCCTGGTTACATTCTGTGTCATACAGGCTACTTTAGGTCAATGTCAATTGTCATGTCAAGAAGATAGAAGTTATGAATTATATTTTGTATAAAAAAGATGTAAATGTAAAGAGTTTGATTTAAATAAATGTAGTAAATAGGAAGAAACTATTATTTGCTCCAGCTAATCCCAAGGGAAAATACTACAGATATCAAAAGGTTATGTGCCCAAGACGCTGATGACAAAAATAAAAGAAGGAATAAAAAAGTTTTGAGATTATCCATCCAGAAACGTGACAATGAATAGTAAATCATATAATATTGAACTATTATCAAACGATAATTATCTTAATTGGAAGTTCCGAATGGAGATGATATTAGCAGAAGCTGGAGTGACTGATTATATTGAAAAATGTATAGATGCAGAAGATAACACCCTGACAGAAACTCAGAAGAAATCACACAAAAGCAATGATAACAAAGCAAAGTCTATAATAGTTCAGTGTGTTTCTGATGTACATTTAGAAGTATTGCGAGAACAGAAGACGGCGTATGGTATGTGGAATGTTTTAAAACAAAAGTTTGAAAAGAAAGGGCTGCATGGGCAATTATATCTAAAAAGGAAATTACTTACCATAAAATTAAAAGAAGGCGAATCTCTGCAACAGTTTTTAACCCAATTTGAAGATATTTTAAGACAACTAAAATCATCCGGAGTGGAGATTGCAGAAAAAGACTTAATATGTAATCTACTAATGGCACTCCCGAAGTCTTATGAAACAGTTATCACAGTTATTGAAAATCTAGCAGATGCCCACTTAACATATGAAAATGTGAAGCAGAAATTACAGGGCGAAGAAGAAAAAAGACAGCTAGGAAGTAAGAGTTATGAACCAGTTGAAAATCAGGCAGCGTTTAGTACTATGAATGTAATTTGTTACAAATGTGGATTCCCCGGACACATTAAGAAGTTCTGTACAAATACACAGAATGAAAATACCAGAACTCAATCAAATTATGACGACCAAAATTATAGAAGAAACCATCAACCTGCCATGACACAAAACTATCAAGGTATGCAAAGAAATCAAAATAATTCTAGAGGGTACAATCACAGAGGAAGCTACAGAAGAGGTTATAATAATTCTAGAGGGTACAATCACAGAAGTAAATATAGAGCAGGAAGTAGTAATTTTACAGAACAGCGACCATTAGAAGAACAAGTAGATGAAGTGTGTGGGGAAGTAAGTAAGGTATCCTTTTTGACCAAAAGCATGTATGACACTGAGTTAGAACATACTAATTTTAATTCTGTCACCTTTTTTATTGATTCTGGCTGTACTGACCATCTTGTAAATAATAAGGAAGTTTTTTCAGATATAATTATGCTAAAAGAACCCATTAAAATAGCAATTGCAAAGAATGATAATTTTTTATTAGCTACTGGGGTAGGAAATATAAATGTAATAAGTCATGTTAAAAATAACAGAATTAAATGTGTAATTAAAAATGTATTATATGTTCCTAATTTAAGAAAAAATCTATTAAGTGTAAAAAGATTGGAAATGTCTGGAATGAAAGTAATTTTTGTAGACGGTATAGTTAAATTTGTAAATGATAAAGGAATTCTGGGAATAGGAAATAGAAATAACTTATATGAAATTACATTTGAGATTGATAAACATGAATGTCAAAATGTGGTTACTGAAAATAATGAATTTTTACAATGGCATAAGCGATTTGCACATATAAATTTTTCAGATCTTAAAAGTTTAATAAAAAACAAAATAGTAAATGGTATAAAAAATGTTCGAATATCAAATATTGAGTTTTGTGAACCTTGTGTAGAAGGGAAACTATCAAAAAGGCCATTTGGTACTAGAACTAAAAGTACGAGGTTATTAGAAATAATATGTAGTGACGTGTGTGGCCCCATCTCTCCAATTTGTCATGACGGTAGTAAGTATTTTGTTACGTTCATTGATGATTTTTCAAATTTTACTGCAGTATATATGATAAAACAAAAGAATGAAGTTTTCCAAAAATTTGTAGAATTCTATAATATGACAAAAGCAAAATTTGGCTTTGGAATTTCAAAATTAAGGTGCGACAATGGAGGTGAATATGTATCGGGAGAATTACGGAAATTTTGTGTAGATAATGGAGTTGTTTTAGACTATACTACACCATATACGCCACAACAAAATGGCAAAGCTGAAAGGAAAAATAGAACATTGGTAGAACGGGCTAGAGCAATTATTTCAGAATCAGGGGTACCAAAACAATTATGGGGAGAAGCAATATGGTATTCAAATTATGTAATAAATAGATGTACAGCTAATACATTAAATGAAAATAAAACACCTGCTGAAATTTGGGACAACAAGAAAGTTAATGTAAGTAATCTTAGAGTATTTGGAAGTTTGGCATACAGTCATGTAAGAAAAGAAGAAAGAGGTAAGTTTGACTCGAAAGCAAATAAATGTATAATGATAGGATATGCTCCAACAGGATATAGATTATGGGATATTGAAAAGAAAAAGGTTATTGTATCTAGGGATGTCATTTTTAAGGAAAATTGTTTTGTTTATGGTAAAAGTAAAACAGAAGTTGAAGTCGAGGGAGAAATGTTGGAAGATGAATTAAATGAATCTGAGAATTCAGTAAATAACAAAGTTGAAAGTTTTGAGGAGAATGAGAATATGCATAAAAGGTATAGTGAAACTGAGAATAACCGAGAAAGCAGACGTCAGGTGAAACCTCATCCAAAATATGACGATTATGAGCTTTATATGGCATTTGATGCAATGAGATTTATTGATGATGTTCCTGAGAACTTTAATGATCTAAGAAATAGGACAGATAAAATACAATGGGAACTGGCTATAAAAAGGGAACTCGATTCCATAGAAAAAAATAAAACTTGGTTAGTAATGGATAGGCCAAATGACAAAATATTAGATACCAAGTGGGTATTTAATTACAAGATGAATGAAGAGAAAGAGGAGGATAAATATAAAGCTAGGTTAGTAGTCAGGGGCTTTGCACAAGAAAAATTAGACTATAATGAGATATATTCACCAGTGGCGAGGTTAACAACTATCAGGGCATTATTAAGTATCGGAAATCAATATGGTTATCATTTCAGACAGTTAGATGTTAAGACAGCATTTTTAAATGCAAAATTAAATGAGGATATTTACATTTATCCACCTGATGGATTTTTTACTAAGAATAATCAAGTTTTAAAGTTACAGAAATCTTTATATGGTTTAAAACAATCGTCTAAAAGGGCCGGTTGTTCGAACGCTAATCAACAATGATCATTATTAAATATTTAATTACTGTCACCAAAACTGTCAATGTCAACTTTGTTTGGGTTGCTGAAAACATTATTAATTACAATTATGAGATTTATTATTAATTATGTTAATAATTATTGTTATATTAATTGATTATAGTCTCAGAATTGTAATTAATTATGTTTTAACAATTGACATTGACAGTAATTAATTATTTGATAATGATCATTGTTGATTAGCGTTCGAACAACCGGCCCTATTGGAATAATGAAATAAATAATTATTTGACTGAATTAGGGTTTAATAGATCTATGAATGATCATTGTTTGTATGTATTAACTGACCAAAATACTAAAATATATTTACTGATATATGTTGACGACATAATGATAGTAGGATCAGACTTAACAAAAATTAATGAAGTTGTGAGCAAACTAATGAATAAATTTGAAATAAAGGACAAGGGGAAGCTTAAAAATTTTTTGGGAATTGAAATAGAATATAAAAGAGATATTGGAATTTTAAAAATAAATCAGTCAAAATACATTGATAAAATTCTTAATAAGTTCAACATGATAGAATGTAAGGGTTGTAATTTACCAATTGACCCAAAATTAAAAATCGTCTTATCTAATAATGATACCTTAACAACCAAGCCAATTAGACAGCTTATAGGTTCTATTATGTATTTAATGTTAGGATCTCGTCCTGATATTTGTTATGCATTAAATTTCTTTAGTAGATATCAAGATAAAGCAACAGATGAAGTTTGGGTATATTTAAAAAGGGTATTGAGATATTTAAAGAAAACACAACATGTGGGATTAGAATTTAAACGGCAACACGATGAAAGTCTAATTTGCTTTGTGGATGCTGATTGGGGAAATGATGTAAATGACCGGAAATCTATTACTGGGTATTTGTTCAAGCTATTTGGGAATACTATACATTGGGTTACTAAAAAGCAAAACTGTGTAACACTATCAACAACTGAAGCCGAGCTAGTTTCTTTATGTAGTGCTGTGAGTGAGGGCATTTGGTTAAAGAAATTGATGATGGATTTTGGAATTCATTTTAATAAAATAACTTACTTAGAAGATAATCAGGGATGCATTGCTCTTATTAAAAATCCAGAGAACAATCGTAGGGTTAAGCACATCGATTTAAAATATCATTTTGTAAATGAACAGTTTAAGAAAAATGAGATAGACTTGAAGTATGTTGATACAAAATGTCAGGAAGCCGATATTCTAACTAAAGGTTTACCATATATATCATTCTCAAATTTAAAATTGAATTTAGGTCTTAGAGATTTTTAGCGAGGGAGGGTGTTGAGTGAATCGCTAAAAACCTCCTGGTTACATTCTGTGTCATACAGGCTACTTTAGGTCAATGTCAATTGTCATGTCAAGAAGATAGAAGTTATGAATTATATTTTGTATAAAAAAGATGTAAATGTAAAGAGTTTGATTTAAATAAATGTAGTAAATAGGAAGAAACTATTATTTGCTCCAGCTAATCCCAAGGGAAAATACTACAGATATCAAAAATATCTAGGGAGACTTCTCCATTATACAGAAAATGGATTGCTTCTTTGAGTGTTACTCTATCAAATGCTTTCTTCAAGTCAATCAGACATATAAATGCTGGTCTATTATACTTTAGTGATTTCTCAGTAATTTGCTTCATGACGAATATTGCATCTGTACACGATCTTCCAGTACGAAAAACCTGTTATTCATCTGATAAACGTATCCACTAATTCATCACGTCTTGTGAAATTTTAGTTGTAAGTTTTAGGGTAGTATTTAACAAGTTGATATCTCTGTAGTTTTCTGGCTGCTTTTTATCTCCTTTTGTGAATAGTAGAATTAGTTCGCTCGTTCTCCGATCTTCGGGTATTTTATTGTGTTTTATGATTTTGTTACTTAATGTTGTTAATTATTCTGTCATTACTTCTGCACAATATTTCCTCAAAATTATTTTTAATTTGAAATATCTCAGTGGCGTACTTTTTTTCTTAAAAAAACATCAGACCGTTACCCGTATACGCGCCAATGGTGAATATAAAATTCTTAATTATGTCAAAAAATGCACCATATCTACTCTTAAAACCCACGAAATTTCATTTGTATATCTCAATGGCCTTTAGAACAATAAATAAGTCGTCAGTTTGTAAGAAAAATTTCAACACCCCGTAAGACACAAGGGACTGTAAAACCCCGTACACACGACAGCGCTTAACGCCGCGTTTTACCTGATAAAACCTGATAAACACACGCTTACATGTTTACGGCACTATTTGTTCCTTGGTAACTTGAAACGCAGCATTAGTCAAACGCTTCATGTGTTTTTGGTCTAATATTACCACATAGCGGTGGTGTGGCGTCCTCGCATAGAATGAATCTTAAAACATTCTAAAGAAAATGGCGGCTTCTAAAGAAAATGACTCATGTTTTCATAACAGAGGAGATGTGACCTTTTCGAAATAACCGATTCAATTAAAAATGTGAAAAATTTCTGGTGCAGACCATGAAAGATAAAAATGAGATGGATTGAAAAATAAATCATAAAAATATGTATATTAGCAAAATTGGAAAAACGAATTACAACTTCGTACGCCAAGGCTAAGAAAAGAAAGAAAGTTACAGTATCTCGGCCACGTTATGAGAGCGGATAAATATGTGTTGCTACAAACTATAATGGAGGGAAAAATACAGAGAAAACGAAGTATTGGAAGAATACGCATCTCCTGGATCAACAATCTGAGAAATTGGTATAATTGCAGTTCCGTCGACTTGTTCAGAGCTGATATCTCAAAAGTGAAAATAGCTGTGATGATTACCAACCTCTTTAGAGGGACAGTCCCTAAAGAAGAAGACGCCAAGGATGGAGAGTACATCAGCCATTTTCGTTTTATGTAGGTACTGATCGAGTTATTCCACTCTCAGTTTCAATAATATTTATACAACAGACTAAGATAATCGCCGTGATGATATTCGTGATCAGCGACCACAAAAGTCCCAGAGTAACGCGTTTGCATTGATATTATCATATAGAGAGATATCGTAACACCATCAAATCAGTTAAAACATATCCAGGAGCAGATGTCACATCAGACCATAACCCACTAATCGCTAAGGTCACGCTTAAGCTTAAACGTATTAGAAAACCCCAAAGAACTCCAAATATAGATATTAGAAAACTGAAAGAAGTTGATATAAAAAAACAAACTTGAACAGAAAATATATGAAAACTTTGATAAATTAGATACTGACACCTACGAGATAAACCAACCATGGGAAACACTAAAAAACACTAAGCCACATAGCTCCCTCACAAATCCGTCGAGAACATGCTCTTGTCAGGGAGTATAGAAAAATTAACGCCGATCCTGTACTCCGCTCTCACGTTGATATTAACGAAAGAGACATAAGTAGGCTTCGTTCAAGAAAAAACCCTCTGGATTGTGCAAGGATACTAATTGAAAGGAATTTCGAAATAACCGACCGTTGGCAAGAAGATTGGGAGAAGAATGCTCCACCTGACATCCGAAATATGCCATGTATTACAAGCAAACCAGAGGGCTTCAATCAACCAAGACGGATCTGGACTACACTAAATAGAATTAGAACCAACTGTGGTAGGTGCTCTGACTCACTTTTTAGATGGGGAAAAATACCTTCTCCAAATTGCGATTGCGGTGCTGAAAGACAAACGGTTAAGCATTTGGTGGAGGAATGCCCCATCAGATCGTACAGTGGCAATTGGCCCGATTTTTTAATGGCGACCGATGAATCGATTCAATATATTTATCAACTAAATTTTCGTTTATAAAAATTAATTATTATTATTTTTTAATGTATTGTGATCTTTATTTTTATACAAAAACTGTGATAGAGCCATACGCTAAATAAAATAACTAAAAAACTGCCTCCTTGTTCCATGAAAAGAGATATTAAAAGAACCGATAAGAAAGAGAGACAACTGGACAACCGACGAGATACTCGGCATGATGGACCAACGAAGACAAGCCAAGAACAAAGACAGTCACAATTACAAAATAATTAACAATGAAATCAGAAAAAAAGGTAAGAGAGACAAAACAAACTTACTATGAGAAAAAATGTAAAGAGGTAGAAGATCTTCAGAACAAACAATACGATCTACTCAACCTGCATAAAAAGGTTAAAGAAATGGCAGGGCTGCAAAAAAGAAACAACAACACAACTCTTTTAGACAAAAATGGAAATACTATTATAACGACTGACGAAAAGCTAAAACGATGGAAAGAATATATGGAAGAGCTTTTCGGCGACGAAAGAGGAAACCTACAAGACATATCTTTTGAAAACAGAGAAACAAGTGTATAAATTACAAAGGAAGAAATATTGTATGCACTAACGGACACCAGCAACGGAAAAAGCCCGGGGTCAGATCAACTGCCTATTGATATCCTTAAAATAATAGAAAATGAGTATATAGATGTTCTCTTAAAGCTCTTTAATGAAATTTATCAGTCGGGTGACATACCCAATGAATGGTTGACCTCAACATTTATTTGTCTCCCAAAAAAAATGCTAGAGAATGTACCGACCACCGCACCATAAGCCTGATGTCTCACACACTTAAAATGTTTTTAAAGATCATTCATACACGCATTTACCAAACACTTGATATGAATATTGAAGTAACCCAATTTGGATTCCGTAGAGGCGTAGGTACCCGTGAAGCTCTCTCTGCATTCAACGTACTAATCCAGAGATGTTTGGATGTCAACCAGGATATATACGTCTGTTTCATAGATTACAACAAGGCTTTCGATAAAGTCCGCCACAAACAGCTAATGGACGTCCTCAAATCAAAACAATTACAATACAATGACCTTCGAATTATAACAAATCTATATTATAAACAGCAAGCACACATACGTATTAATGAACACACATCAGAAGAGTTAGAAATTAAAAGGGGAGTGCGACAGGGGTGTGTATTGTCACCACTACTATTCAACGTATACTCTGAAAAAATTGTGAAAAGAGCTCTTGAGGGAGAAACAGCAGGAATAAAGGTAAATGGAACGCCAAATAACAACATTAAATATGCGGACGATACTATCATAATAGCAGACAACCTTAAAGACCTCCAAAGGCTAATGAACATGATAGTTTAGTATGGAGAAGAATATGGATTATCAATAAACATCAAGAAAACTAAATTTATGAGGATATCAAAAACCCAAAATAATGATGAAAGCCTGAAAATTAGAGGTAAAACTTTAGAACAAGTTGAAAACTACAACTATCTTGGCACAATAATTAATCACACAAACGATTACTCCAAAGAAATCAGAGTTCGAATAGAGGAAGCAAGAACAAACTTCAATAAAATGAGAAAGGTACTTTGTGCAAGAGAACTGAAATTAGACTTGAGAGTTAGGTTGACAAGGTGTTATATTTTCTCGACCCTGCTTTAGGGATATAAGCATGGACACTTAACGCGTTGACTACTAAAAAGTTGGAAGCATTTGAACTGTGGGTGTATAGAAGAATCCTGAAGATATCATGAACCGAGCATATAATAAACAATATAGTCATAAGAAGAGTCAACAAAAGACTGGAAATATTGGAAACCATCAAGACACGAAAGTTGCAATCCCTGGGGCACGTTATGCGTAATGAGAGATACAACATACTTCAATTGATTATACATGGGAAAATACAGGGCAAGAGAAGTATAGGAAGGAGAAGAATCTCATGGTTGCGTAACTTAAGGGAATGGTACGGATGCACATCAACCGAACTATTCAGAGCAGCAGCATCTAAGATTATAATAGCCATGATGATTGCCAACCTCCGTCGCGGAGATGGTACGTAAAGAAGAAGATTAATATTAAATTGAATTTCCATAAAACTCCAGGAGACCAGACTCAGTAGGTATGGGCGGTCAGGTTCCTCGTAGACCATCGCCATTATGATATCCGTGTTCTGAGAACCCACAAACCTTAGAGTAGATATATTTAACTCGAATTTCCGTCAACTATTTCCGAATTAAAAGTCATTTTTCATGACTTCGAAATATATTTTGGAAAATGCCTTTTTCTTAAAGGTTTCTAAGGCTCCTGCGAATCAAATGAAACGAGTTTCATTGAGAAGCATCCAACTTCAAAATTTGGTAGGTTTTGGGCTTTTTACTGCTTCATTGCCTCGCCTATACAGGTTGATGATGATGAAGTAATCTGTTTGCATTAAAAATTGTGTGATATTGGTTCCCAATATTCGCACTGAGTGTTTTAATTAAAAGTGTGGAAAGTTCTGATGCAGACCATGAAAGATAAAACGAAATAAATTGAATTACAGTTTCGTACCCCAATGATGGAGAATACCTACGTGCCTACATCAGCCGTTTTCGTTTTATGTAGGTAGTGATTGAGCTATTCCGCTCTCAGTTTCAATAATATTTATGCAACAGGTTAAATGTTAAAAGCAAACACGGGTTTTGCAGCAAAACTCCAAATTAAGAGCGGCTTTTACATCTTCTTCTTAACTCAGGCGAGACTCGTTAGTCTCTGGCACTTGGTCATAAGACCTTTGTACCATAACTTGTTTTTTTCCTTAAACTCTAATGAGTTTTGTGGCGTGAACGAATGCCAACAATTTTCTTATTGCCAGTTTTAGGATCTCTTCTGGTTCAAACCTCAGTTGACCAGTGAAGTATTCCCTTACATCACTTAGCCAGGCGCGGATCTAATGTGGTCTAATGCGGTCAATGGGGTCAATTGTCCCCTCCTTGAGAATTCGCCTGGTGTCGCCTTTTTTTAAAAAAGAGATAATTACGATTGAAAATAAATAGTGAGTTTTGTGTCCTGTTGACAACTGAATAACGGAATGAAACATAAAACAGAATTCCTTCTCCAAAGTACGTGTTCTCGTTCTTATTGTATGGTGTCGAGTCTTGGACTGTGAATAAAATCGATCTACTTACCTAAATCGCCTTGAGGCTTTCGAAATATGGTTCTATAGAAGGATTTTTAAAAGTATCTTGGGTGAAGAAGATTCAAAACTCCACAATACTAGAACGTCTCAGCAAGACTACTGAGATTATAGAAGGCATCAAGAAGAGAAAAGTGGAGTATTTTGGACATGTAACGAGAAGTTTCAAATATAGGTTGCTACAAAATATTATGCAAGTGAAAATAGAAGGCAAACGCAGTCCAGGACGAAAAAGCACTTCGTGGTTGATTTAGGGTGGCAGTGAAAAAAATTAAGATAGCTATGATAGTAACCAACGTTCTGAAAGGACATGGTACATGAAGAAAAATTGAGTAACAGCCCATACCGAAAAAGAATCCTGCGTACGCGAGTGACGAGAAAATTTTTGTTTCATTGCCCCCTCCTTGCAAGGTTGCTGGATCCGCCGTTGCACTTAGCACACTGCAATGACATAGTATGTGTATAGCAGTCTCTTACTTGATCAAAAACTCCTGATCCAGTACCATGGGCAGTTTTGGATCCATCAGTGAACCATATTAAATCCCCATTAATATCTGGGACTTTTTGTTCTCTTAGTGGTATAATTGTGTTAATCTTCTAAGTGAAGATTAGGTCTGGTGTCATCATATCTGATTTCATTATGAAGACAGATTCCTCAAGTATAGTTCCAGTAGTGTTTTTATGACGATTCAATACATAATTCGGCCTCCAAGTAGTGTTTGCTTTGAGTCTCAGGATAGTTATAAAGCCTACCGCCGAAATATATAATTCCAGCGGACGGAGACCTGTTATAGCCTCTAATGAAGCTGTTCCTGTGCTATTCAAGGCTCCTGTTATATAAGAAGCGCTTGTCTTTGTAGGGTGGTGAGAGTGGCCACAAAAGATTTCAAATCCGTCTTTCTAACCGACAAAGACGTCAGTCACCATGAGTGACTGACGGTCGTATCACTCATGTGTATAACCAACAGATTACCTTTGGTTTCAATCCCCAGGTTTTAAATACAACTCGTCTGCAGTTCCAGAAGAGTCGCTTCGCCCTATTGGTTATATTGTTAATATGAGTATTCCAATTTAGTTTCGAATCCAGGGTTACCCCTAGATACTTACCTCATTGGTTCTTTCCAGTACCTCTCCAAATTATTTCAGTTCACTCAGTCCAGTAAGCTTCCTCTTATTTGGAAAGGCTGCCAGTGTAGATTTAGAAAGGTTCACAGAGAGTTTCTCTTTCAGACACCAGTTCTCTATGTAATGAAGGGCATATCGCATCTGATCCGCAACAGTGCTGGGAAATTTTCCCTTAGTTACTACTACAATATCGTTTGCGAAACCCTGGACCAAGATTCCTTGGGCACTTAGCCCATGAATCAGATCATCGACAACTATGTTCCATAATGACGGTGACAATACACCGCCTTGAGGGTATCCCTTAGTTGCCCTCAGATTTATGGCATCCTCTTCTGGTGGCTCATCGTCGTTAGTAGTAGGCCATAACATCAACTCGTTATAACAAAAATGTATACTGGACCTCCTCCTCCTCTATCTTTTCTCCTTCGTAAGGATGTTATGACGTCCTGTAATTTGTTTGACTATTCCTATGTAATTATCTCTCTCCTGTGCGTGTTGTTTTGCTTCGGAGAATGAGTAACCAGTCGAGTTCTTTATTTGGTCCGAACAACGTGCTGGATATCTTCCTCTGGATCTTTTAGCCGCTACGTTTCCTGCAACTATCGTTTATTCCATGCCTTCTTCTTCAAGTTATATGTCCAAAATATCTCAAAAAATGTTTGTTGATAGTTGTGATGAGTCTAGCTTTTATTATAGTTTTTATTAAGTTTTTATTTTTAAAACTTTAAAAAGGGTAAACCCTGTGGTTGGCTGTATACCTTCGTTAAAACAACGTTATTTATAACTTTTCAATCTTTAACAATCCCAGGTTTATAGCAATCGTATTCGAACTTATTATACTGAAAAATTAAAAGACGTTTTTGAATCTTTTATTTTTTTCATACGAGTCAAAAATACTATGGTTTGCTTGTAGTACTTAGACCACCAACTCCTTAAGTCTAAAATGTTCTCATTTTTGGCCCAAGCCCAAGTATGAAAGGTTCTGGTGCAGACCATGAAAAATACATAATAACGAAATAGTTTGAAAAAGCGAATTTCAACTTCGTACGCCAATGATGGAGAGTAGGTACATCAGCCGTTTTCGTTTTATGTAGGTACTGATCGTTACGATGTCGGGATAGTATCACGAGGTTTTTTCCTGGTTTTCCCTTGTGATTTACTATGGAATCCCTAACGCGAGAATTTTACTGTCACCGTTGCATTTGGTTGTCTTTTTAAAGACAGATCACATGCTATGATTTTTTTGTGACGGATATTCTTGAGTTGGGGTTGAGTTCATGTAATCGAATGAACTATTTTTCAGTAAAGTCGTCCGAGGAACGCAACTCATAAATATTGGCAATATCATTTTAAAGTCTTCTAGTTTAAAATGTATAATATATGTCTGAATTGTCGATATAAATGAGTCAGATTAAATAAATTTTTAGAAGAATTTTTTACTAAGCAACAACATTTTTTTTAATTTAGTAGTATTTTTTATTTTGACAAGGACACCCGATTTGGGCGTCGAAACGTTAATAAAATTATTTTTTTCAAAAGATGAAATTTTCGTTCCTAATAGCATTATTAATAATATTTAGAAAATACTAAAATATTACTAAAAGATTTTTAAATCGAAAACTTATTGGTCCATTTCCTTGGTAACACCTCCAAGGCTTCTAAAATTTGCAAGCCAAATGGATGCTGAAGCGAAGAAGACAAGAGGGAATTCAAAAAACTTACAATTCACGACCCCGTCTGTTCAGCTGGTAAATTCCAACAGAAAATGGACCTAGTTACTCGAAGGAGTAAAGACCAATATAAAAATAAAATAAAAATTTTATTTTTAATTCAGTTGCAATGCGAAGGCAAAACAATCTTACTTTTCAATTAGAATACGGAGCGCAGTCCAGTCCCTTGAATCGCGATTTTCGGCTCTTATTGGAGCCTCATCGGAAAGAACGTAGGCTTGTTCTCCATACCCTAATTGATCCGCACTGAGAGGTTTTCCCACCCATTGCAACTAAAGTGAAAATATTAGGTGACTAGCGTCATCTGGCAATTAAAAGATGAAGTTTTCGATCCTAATAGCATTATTAATAATATTTAGAAAATATTAAAATATTACTAAAAGATTTTTAAATCGAAAACCTATTGGTCCATTTCCATGGTAACACCTCCAAGGCTTCTAAAATTTGCACAGGGACTGGACTGCGCTCCGTATTCTAATTGAAAAGTAAGATTGTTTTGCCTTCGCATTGCAACTGAATTAAAAATAAAATTTTTATTTTATTTTTATATTGGTCTTTACTCCTTCGAGTAACTAGGTCCATTTTCTGTTGGAATTTACCAGCTGAACAGACGGGGTCGTGAATTGTAAGTTTTTTGAATTCCCTCTTGTCTTCTTCGCTTCAGCATCCATTTGGCTTGCAAATTTTAGAAGCCTTGGGGGTGTTACCAAGGAAATGGACCAATAAGTTTTCGATTTAAAAATCTTTTAGTAATATTTTAATATTTTTTAAATATTATTAATAATGCTATTAGGATCGAAAACTTCATCTTTTAATTGCCAGATGACGCTAGTCACCTAATATCTTCACTTTAGTTGCAATGGGTGGGAACACCTCTCAGTGCGGATCAATTAGGGTATGGAGAACAGTGCCTACGTTCTTTCCGATGAGGCTCCAATAAGAGCCGAAAATCGCGATTCAAGGGACTGGACTGCGCTCCGTATTCTAATTGAAAAGTAAGATTGTTTTGCCTTCGCATTGCAACTGAATTAAAAATAAAATTTTTATTTTATTTTTACTTTTTTCAATTTAGTTGTGGCTTATTTCCCATCTAAAAAGTCAATTATTATAAAAATGCCACAAGGAAATAGCTTCAGAACAACTTCTTCTTCTAGTTATATGTCCAAAATGTCTCAGAACATTTTTGTTGATAGTTGTGATGAGTCTAGCTTTTGTTATAGTTTTTATTTTTTACTTTTCAATCTTTAACAATCCCAGTATAGCAATCGTATTCAAACTCATTATACTGAGAAATTTTAAAAACGTTTTTGGATCTTTTACTTTTTTCATATGAGTCAAAAACACTATAGTTTACTTGTAGTACTTGGACCACTAATCCCTCAAGTCTAAAATATTCTCATTTTTGGCCCAAGTATGAAAGGTTTTGGTGCAGACCATGAAAAATAATAAATAATAACGAAATAGATTGAAAAAGCGAATTTCAAATTCGTACGCCAATGATGGAGAGTACCATCAGCCGTTTTCGTTTTATGTAGGTACTGATCGAGTTATTCCACTCTCTGTTTCAATAATATTTATGCAACAGGTTAAATGTTAAAATCAAACACGGGTTTTGTAGCGAGACTCCAAATTAAGAGCGGCTTTTATATCTTCTTCAAAAAGAGCGAGATAAATTAAAGTCACATAATGAATGCTTACAGTTAAAGGTTACCGTAATTGTGAAAGTGAGTACTAAAACTGAAAAAGTCAAACAACATAAAATATTATCTGGCCGTTTCAACTTTCAAAATGATTAATATTACAATAATTATAAATATTCTTCTTCTTTATAGCATGATCGATCATGCTAGTAGGCTACTACCTATTCATTGCCAAGTCTTCCCCGGACGATGAGGTCAGGTATTCTAGCCATCGTTTTGGAGGTCTACTACCCTCTGGTCTTTTACCTACTTGGTTATTCGTTTTTGCGCTATTAAAGAGTCTGCTGTCCTCCATTATTTTTATATGTTCCAATATCTTCATCTCTGTCTGAACCACCTTCCTATGTCCTGTATCCCACAGTTTTGTCTGAGGTCTTCATTTCTTATATGTACTAGAGTTTTGTAGATTTACGTTTTATCGATTTTGCCCATTTCTTTCTGCACCCATAACTTTAGAACCACCCTGTATATTTTTTGATATTTGGTACACATAATATGTCTCATTTACAACACAACCCATCCAACTACTAATCATAAAAAATCCAGGTCCGGACTAAGAAAAAATTATAAATTTTTGGTGACCTTGAAACAACACCCTGTTTATTGAAATTTTTAAAATCCGTTTGCATATTTGAAAAGGGGACAAGAAACTAAGTTTAATGGTTCGCTTAAATTTTTCGGCCAGGCAATTTCATGACTAATTTTGCAATAATATTTTTAAGTTTTTAAGAACTCTTAGATTAAAAAGCAGGTATTATTAACTTTTAATAATAAATTATTAAAGTTAATGAACAAATACTTATTTAAAAATAATTAATACTTATTTACTACATTGGAACGACCCACATACTAATCATAACAAAAATCCAGGTCCGGATTAACCCAAAAAATTTAAAGTAATAGTGACCTTGAAAAAACACCCTGTATATTAAAATTTTCAAAGTCCGTTTGAACATTTGAGAAGAGTACAAAAAACTACGTTTAATGGTTCGCTCCAATTTTTTGCGCAGACAATTTAATGACTTTAATTTTGAAATTATACCGAAATTTTTAAGAACTCTGAGAACTGTCACAAAAATTTCGATATAATTTCAAAAAGTAATTTCATTAAATTGTCTGCGCAAAAATTAAAGCGAGCCATTAAACTTAGTTTTTTTGTGCTCTTTTTAAATGTTTAAACGGGTTTTGAAAATTTCAGTATACAGGATTTTTGAAGTTATACTTCTTTAGGCGCGATTGAGAGTCAAATTTCATAATACTACGCGCATGCGCACACAGACAGTATGGCGTTTAGTTGCTAAATCTTTCAAGTTATGTATAAATATATCAGTGAAAGAAAAGGTGTGAAAAGAATATATTAGTATTTTTAGTAAATATATTTATTACAATTTTTGTGTCTTTGGATTTGTCTTCCTCAGGAGTAAGATGAGTATTATTAAAACATTTTATTGTATATTTATTATACTTCACCCTGCCTGTTTGTTACCGTGAATTGTCATTAGGTACGTTCGAACCAATATAGACACAGTCCTCGTAGCGTATTTGGTATAGCATTCGGCCAGAGATCGAGAGGTCTTGAGTTCGAATCCGGAGCAATCCTATACTCTTTTTTTATTTTTTTGGAAGCGGTAAGCACAAAATTAGTTTGGTGTTTAAAAAAAATTAAAACAAACTGTTTAAAGCAGCGGTTCTCAATCTTTTTGAGTCATGTTCCATCTAAAGTTTCTTTTATTATATTTCTATATTTTTAGATTGTATAATCAAGACTTACTATGTACTACTATTTTAAGTTTTTGTGTGTTTTGTGTACCACCGCAAATAATGATATGTACCACCAGTGGTACATGTACCACAGATTGAGAACCGCTGGTTTAAAGTATATTTATTTTTAAGAAATCATGTAATAGAAGTATAACTTCTTACGTGCGTACAAAGTACATACACATTCTTTTTTTTTTTTCAAGGTGACTATTACAGTATATTTTTTTGTTAATCCGGACCTGGATTTTTCTTGTAATTAGTAAATGGGTCGTTCCAATATAGTAAATGATTACTGATTACGTTTAAAATGAGTATTTAGTCATTAACTTATTATTAAAAGTTACTAATACCAGTAATACCTGATTTGTAATCTCAATGTTATAAAAAATGTCAATACATTTAATTTCAAAATTAAAGTTATTAAATTTTGTGTGCAAAAAATTAAAGCGAACCTACAAAACTCAGTTCTTGTGCTCTTTTCAAATGTGCAAACCAATTTGGAAAATTTTAATATACAGGGTGTTGTTTTAAGGTCACAATCACTTTATGTTTTTTTGTTAATCCGGACCTGGATTTTTCTTGTGATTAGTAAATGGGTCGTTCTAATGTAGTTCTATTAAGTATTGATTGTTTTTAAAATGAGCATTTCTTCATTAACTTTAATAATTTATTATCAAAAGTTAATAATAACTGCTTTTTAATCTAAAGGCGGCTGCACAATTGCCCGGGAACGGGAACGAGAACGGAAACGGGAACGGGAAAAAAGTTAACCTCTACGTAAATTAATGTTGTAGATGCACAATAACCGAGAACGAGAAGCTGTCCGGTAACGGGAACGGGAAAGTTGACCATGTTTTAACTTTCTCGTTCCCGTTGTATTCCAGGAACCAATCAGAAGGCAGTATTAAAAATACTGTCAAATGCCCAATAAAAATTTGTTATTAGAAGTGTGTGACCAAGTTTTAGTGACAATTTTTATACATTTTGCATTAAAATAAATGACGAACGATTGATTTCTTTATTGGAAAAATGTCCTCATCGGTATGATTGATGTAGATCATAGTACGTACTTATATGGTAATTAGATACAATAATAATATAAATATTTGAATGATATGCTTTTTATCTTTATGCTGACAAACCTTTGCGATTGCACACATATTGTGTAAATTAGTTCCAAGTTCATAAAAAACGAAAATATTAAAAGCTCGTCATCAAATAAATCCATTTTTGTAGAGTTAACAGACATGTTCTTTTAATAAAATTAGAAAAAGATCGTTCCACAAAATTTATTTTGAGAAGAAAAATAATTAATAGCACAAGTGACAGTGACACAAAACAGCTGTTTACCATTTAATTGTGAATCTGCTGATGCTTTCAGTTTCCGTTCTCGTTCCCGTTTCCGTTCTCGTTCCCGTTCCCGATCAATTGTGCAGCCGCCTTAAGAGTTCTTTAAAACTTCAATATAATTTCAAAATTAAAGTCATTAAATTGTCTGGCCGAAAAATTTAAGCGAACCGTTAAACTTAGTTTTTTGTGCTCTTTTCAAATATGTAAACGTATTTTAAAAATTTCAATATACAGAGTGTTGTTTCAAGGCCACAAAGAATTTATAATTTTTTTTTTTTTTTAGTCCGGACCTGGATTTTTCTTGTGATTAGTAGTTCGATGGTTTGTATTTTAAATAAGACACACGTGTACCAAGTATCAAAAAAATATACATGGTGGTTCTAAAGTTATGGGTCTAGAAAGAAATGGGCAAAATCGGTAAAACACCCTGTAACTCGGTTATAAAAATCGGTGGGGTAATAAATTCAGTATGTCTAGAACCGCCTCATTTGCTTCTATTCACCATTCAAGTATTTCCGATTCCCAATGAAACACCCTGTATACTTTGACTGCTTTCTTCTATATATTTTTGACTGCTTGTTCTTCCATTTGGAGTCAATTTCCAATTTGCATCTTATCGGTTCTTTGGAAATTACTTTCTCGGCTCGGTGTTGATGAGCATATTTAGTTCTTTAGCTTTAGTATTAAATGCATGCAGTAGCTTTTGGAGATTGTCTTCAGAATATTAGTGATGCCTCCGGGATAATACGAAAAGACTATGAAACAACATCAGCTCTTCAATTTTTCCTCAGAATTTGTAAAGTTAGGAGAAAATACAATGCTTCCATTCAGCCCCGTATAATAGACTAAGAGCCGCTATAGGTGAAATTTCTTAATCATTTTAGGCACGATGGGACCCTATAACTTAAATAGTAGAACCTAAAAGAAAACGTTTGAACACTGTGCCGTCACTTTTCAGTGGCACATGCGTCGACAGTGGCGCATAAAACTTTCCACTTATGGACGGGATAAATAAATTAAAAGTTAACAGAACTTACTAATAGAATTAAATTTTTTTAATTTTTTTAAGTTCTATGTGATTAACACATAGGATTCATCGTGATTTTAACCCACCACCCCCTTCCCCCTGCCCCCGCCATCAAAAACTTTATTTTTCGTTTTTATTTTTTTTTTGGTGGGATGCAATCAATTTTAAAATTTCAAAAAATTCACACGCATAGTTGAGGCTTTTATAAAACATGCCTATTTTTAATAGACCCATAGGTAGAGTGTACATAACCTCAAAAAATTAAAAGAATTTTTTTTTTCAAAAAAGCGTATAACTTTTTTTGAGGAATAGCTGCAGGTCTAATTTTTTCTTAATCTTGTGTGTTTTATCGAACACTATATTTTTAACTATTTTCAGATTTTTCCGTAAGTCTCCCCACCTTCAAAATTCCGAAAAACTGTTTTTTTGGGGGGTTTTGGGGGATTTTCACTATTTTATAGACTTCATAATATATCAAATCAATTTTGTTTTTATAGGTTAGATGTAACTTGAAGTAGCTGAGTTCTTTAGAATATTTAAAAATCAGAAAAGCCCGTTCAAACCCCCCAAAACACCCTTAAAAAACAGTTTTTTGGATTTTTGAAGGTGACTAACGTTGTAGAAAAATCTGAAAAAAATTAGAAATATAGTTTTTGATAAAATACACAAGACTAAGAAAAAATTAGATCTGCAGCTATCCCCAAAAAAAAGTTATATACTTTTTTCAAAATAAAAATTTTAAAATTTTTTTGAGGTTATGTACATTCAACCTACAGGTCTATAAAAAATAGACATGTTTTATAAAAGCCTTAACTATGCGTGTAAATTTTTTGAAATTTTAAAATTGATTGCATCCCACCAAAAAAAAATAAAATCGAAAAATAAAGCTTTTGATGGTAGGGGCAGGGAGAAGGGGATGGTGGGTTAAAATTACGATGAATCTTATGTCTTAATCACATAAAACTTAAAAAAATGAAAAAAATTAAATTCTGGTAATGAGGGAGGGTATTTTTTAATTTATGTATCCCGTCCATAAGTGGAAAGTTTGATGCGCCACTGTAGACGCATGTGCCACTGAAAAGTGACGGCACAGTGCTCAAACGTTTTATTTTAGGTTCTACTATTTAAGCTATAGGGTCCCGTCGTGCCTAAAATGATTAAGAATTTTCACCTATAGCGGCTCTTAGTCTATAATGCCATCTAAACAAATTTTTTTATACTGGAATAATAACAAACGATATCAATACAAGTACCTACAAACTGATGCAAGAATCTTAAACATCGGAGTACAAAAATAATAAAGTTATAAATTGTCAAATTTAATCAAAATTTTTAGTGACGGAATTGTGTGCCGGTGAGTGTAGACATTTTGTCGGCACAAGACTTTAGACAAATCTAAACTTTTTGTAAAGATTCCAAATTTTTACTAACCTTTTGTTAAAATTCTCTAATAAATTTAAATTTCTTGCGAATAAACGTTTTCTATTTAAAGAGATGATATTTAAGTTTAATTGTTGATGATTTATTTGACTGGATAATGAGAAATATTTATTCATATTTAACAATATACAAGACTTTGTTAAAAGAAACAGTCTGACATTTTGTGTAACGATCTATACAAAAGTCAAAAGTAAAAGTTTTAGAAGAAAACGAAAAGCGTGAGAGATGTCTATGTCTACCGACTGTAATACAATATGTGAATAATAATTATTAAACAATCATATGTCATTGGTACTATTTCCACATATTTTTGAAGAATATACAAAGATAATAATTAAATAAATCATATAATTAAGTACCACTACATTAAATGCAGGTATTAATGAATTGTTGAAATATGGTGGATAGTCCAGAGAAATAAGATATTTCTCGTGACACATCCCCCTGAAACTAAATTTTTTGAGTAGTATCTTCTTCTTCTTTAAGTACCGTGCCCAAATTTTTAGGCGTAGGTAGCTTCCATAACAATTTGCCGATATCGTTCTCGAACTTGTGCGGCATGTCACAATAATTGATCTGCTGATTAGCCAGTCCATTGACGAAGGTTTCGGAGCCATGAATATTTCTTCCGACCAATTCCACTTTTTCCGTCGATCTTTCCATTGAGTATTAACTGCAGCATCCTGTATCTGCTACCTCTCATTATATGCCCCAGATATTCAAGTTTTCTCTTTTTTATCATCTTGGTTAAATCACCTTCGCCTTGACCTACTCTGTTTAAGACTTCTCTGTTTGAAATGCGTTGAACCCAAGATATTCTGAGCATTCTACGATACGACCACATCTCAAAGGCTTCTAATTTGTTCATCATGTTAACCTTCATGATCCAGGTTTCACATCCATTTAGTAATACAGGATACACATAACATTTTAGGAACTTGATTCTTAGTTGTAAGTTCAGCTGAGAGTTGCTCAGAATAGATCTAAGTTTCATAAATGCTCCTCTTGCAATTTCTATACGATTTTTAATTTCTTCATCCGGATTTAGTGTCTCGTTTATCCAACATCCTAAGTATTTAAAATGGTAAACTTTTGTTATTGGTTCATCACCGACAATTAGTTGCATAGGGCCGACGACGTCTTGTTTACTAACCACAAGTAACTTTGTCTTTGTTGCATTTATGTTAAGTCCGTTATTGGAGCATTATCTAGTGACTCGATCTATAAGGAATTGAAGATTTTCGATATATTCAGCCATGATCGCGGTGTCGTGTGCATTTCTGATGTTGTTAATAGTTTTTCCCCCGATTCGAACTCCACATTGTCCTTCCAAGGCTTCATTAAAAATTATTTCTGAGTATACGTTAAACAAAGTTGGGGATAACACACAACCCTGTCTGACACCTCTTTGAATGCAAATTTTGTCTGTTTCTTTGCCGTCTACCAGAATAGAAGCTTCTTGATTCCAATATAGATGTTGTAAAAGTCTCAGATCTTTATCATCTATTCCAATCATTTCTAGATATTCAAACAACCTATCATGTTGAACTCTATCAAACGCCTTCTCAGAATCTATAAAGCAGACTTAAATTGGTTTCTGTACTTCCCATGATCGTTGGGAGTAGTAGTAATATGGACATCTATAATAATAACCTATATGTTTCCTGCAGCCGATTTTGATGATATACATAGTTATAAACAAATGAAGATCAAAAAACGGTAAATTTTCGCTTTTTTCGTCTATTACTGAAAAGTAAAGCATTCTGAAGAAATTTGAGAATAAGAAACTCATAAATCATATAAAAAAGAATGTGTGTGTACTTTGTACGCACGTAAGAAGTTATACTTCTATTATATGATTATATGATTATATGATTATAAACGAAATTAATATACTTTTTATTTATATTTTATTTAAATATTAAATTAATTTATACTTAATACTTCTCAAACATTTTTATTAAAACAGTGCCAAAAATTAAAATAATAAAAAAATAAAACACACACAAACACATTAAAAATGCCACAAATGATTTCTGAACATTAATTGTCGGAAAAATTTTTAACTAAATACGTATTTTCTGAAAATAAAATTATATAATAAATATACTTACAATCATAAAATGTATAAAAAAAAAATAAAAAAATAAAAGTTTCTATTGGGATTCGAACCAACTTACCACGCGGCTGGTATTTGCGTTGTATTGGGATTCACCCGCATTAAAACTGCACCACAGAGGCAGCTTGTCATTATGTGCGAAGATCGTCTAACTAAACAGATTAACCTTTTGACATTTTTAACTTATGTAAATCAAATTATTTTGATTTTGAATTGAAATGATTTAGAATTGAAAAAATACAACAAAACATAGGGTAAGAAGACAATATATTAGGTGAATATTGATATAAATTTTGATGGTAATCAAATTATGTAAAAAAAAGTATTACATACTACTTATGTATTTTAGTAGGTTCAAGGTAGGTATCGGAGCCCGTATAACGACTAATACATTTCGCCAATCACTTGCGTCGTGCAAAGTGGCTATGTTCAAATATCATAACAAAATTTGATCAACTATTTATAAAACACTTACCAGTGAAAGATTCTTTAGCTTTGAATAAGCGAGATCTGCGTCACTCATACTAGGCACAGTTTGATGAGCTTTCACATTGGCATGCAACAATCATCTCTTCTATGTAAATAAGTCCAAAAATATAATATGAAAACTATTTAAAAAGGCAGTATAACCATTAACTAACTTTTTGTTTGTTGTTTCTCTTCCTACAAATTTTAAAACGCAACAAGCATACATTATAACCAAACACAGTCCCACAGCTGTGCCACAGCTGCCATATTGGATAATTTTTGTCATGTCATTTGAACATCCAATCAGAACAAAGTTATAATGCGCATGCGCCCGGTCGCTAGGTTTTCCCATATAAAATTTCACCGTCATTACGCCCGTAAAGAAGTATAACTTCAAAAACTTCAATATGGCGTTCGCTGAATATGTCTATCCTTATTTGTTGCTTAGAAAATTGCAACATAAGTCATAAATTTTGAGATTTTATAAATGTTCAAAACATGGGTAAAAATTAAGGTAGAACCTTCTTATTACACGGAATGCTGAGACTTCTTGTGCTTAAATTATATTTTAAATTTCAAAGCAATTGGTCAAATAGTTTAAAAGTTATTTAATTTGTTTATCCCAAATTCATTTTTTTTTGCAACACTATAAGTCACAAAATTACGAGGTTACAGTAATACTTCGGACAGTTTATGAAAGAAGAACATTTATACTATTAACTTAATTAAAAAAAATGACAAATAGT